>NC_068439.1:34554958-34684738 GCF_023373465.1 Oncorhynchus keta
TTATTCCTATAGGGCATCCTGTGGTTATTGATGCAGATACAAGGTTTGAGGCTGACATTCATTCCAAAATTGGATTATAGAAAAGCCTGTGATTGCTAGAGTGTGAAATCCTCTGTTTTAATTTCAGACAAAGAGGCACAGGCACTGAGAACAAACGGGATCAATCTGGTAATTATTTTCTTAATTTATTTTTAAATTTTAGGATTAATAAAATTCAACAGCCGACTACTTTAGAAGGATTTCAAGATGGCTTTTATCAACTTGGAGGTATTTAGTGGCGGAAATGTTTTAGCGTTTTCATTATCTTTTTAACTATTCAGTTGAAATAGATTGAATGAATGCGCTTTAATTAAATATTATTTGTTCGCCAAATTGCTCAAAATGAGTTGTAGAGAAACACATTGTGTACCATTGTAGCACTTCGACACCCTTAGTTTCCACAGCGTCTCTTGATGGCGTATGCAGGGCCGGTTGATTGAAGGATTCCAGGTCTTTTTGAAGTAGTTTTGTCGGTGGATGTCATGGCTGCATTGGTGTTTATGTTCTGAGTTCTGACGTTTGCAGGGAGACGGGGAGAAGCAAGAAGGCCAGTTAGATCATCGTACTCGGTAAGTAGCTATTGTATTTGGGTTAAACTATGATTTTTGGTCGTGCTAAATGTTTGTTTTTTAATGTAGCATGATTTTATAATCCATTGCCATGCTATCAGATTTTCTCACATAGTAAAGGTGGTGGAACTCATTTTTTATCTCCATTTCGGCCCAATTTAACTCTTGGGGACGGTTTACTGGGAATAGATTAAGCCAATAGTCCTTGACTAAAAAAAAACATGTTATATGGACATTTTCCATTGAACATGGTTTTTAGTTAATATTTTAATATTTTTTCAGGAAAGGCCCCATAGTGTATTCATGTTGAAAAAAGACGAATGTTATGATCCGAACATACAGCTCTGAAATGTCTCGTACTGGTGTATTACTTGTTAAGTATAGTGAAAATACAGTACTTATAGGTGATATACCTGGTTGTGTAAATACACATTGACATTTGTACATGGATTATATTTGTAAACAAACTCAAATGAATTGAGGCTAAACCTACTTTCACCCCTAGAGTGATTGTTTTAGATTACTCAGTTATCTCAATTGTGAATGTATTGATTGACTGACGTAATATCACTTCTATGGTATGAATCCTGACATATGAGAGCCTGGTTTACATTTGCATTATTGCTGCCCCAAATCAGTCCACATAAAGTTTTAAAGCAGTTTTGTATACTTGAATATAAAGCAACAACTATACTGTACCTATTTCTGAACCCTTGAGAATTAACTCCCTGGTGTTGATCGTTCCACAGGAGGTCCAGTATGCGACTTTGGACCATATCAATTTTGGGAGACGCACAAATCCAGTTCTCCAATCAGATTTTGACAAAGAAATTGCATAGAAATTCCTTGTATTTTGTCATGATGTAGATGCTTATGAACTGCCACTGAAAACATTTCAGATGATTATTTATGTATTTGTGTATAAAGTAAGAGCCGGTGTCCGCAATTGCAAAGTACTTTCTTTTATATTGGAATTCAACTGTGGAGTAGTCTCCCATTAGTCATTAAGATGTCCCAGTCCAGAAAGGCTTTCAGAGGTCAGGTTAGATCCCTTCCGTCAGAAAAAGTGCACAGGTCTAAATAGGAAAATTACTGAATATTCTTGAATTTTGTATGGATTGTGTATTTATTATGGTGTAGGCTAGTTAGGGACTTATCATAGGCCCATGTCACAGGAGGTTGGTGGCACCTTAATTGGGGAGGATGGGCTCGTGGTATTGGCTGGAGTGGAATAGTATGAAATACATCAAACACATGGATTGATGCCAATCCATTTGCTTTGTTCCAGACATTATTATCAGCCGTTCTCCCCTCAGCAATCCATGTATTTCCATGGATTTTCTTGTGTTGTGTCCTGTTTCTGTCCTACACAGAAGACCACATTGGAAATAAGTGTTCTTACACTATTGTGTGTCATCCTCTGGGATTCTTTGTACTTTTACAACTGTAAGAATTGTATTTGTTTTTATTTTATTTCATTTCATCACCTCTTATCTAATTGACCATTTCCCTGGAACCCTTAGTGCCAAACATGCCTCTGTTTTTGAACAGATATCTAAAACACATGTTTAAAAACTTTGCTTGAATGCAACAACAAAAAATATGATGTTAAAATTCTCAATCTCAAGCGCACTTTGACAAAGTGTACGTCTTAATTTCTCTGACCAAAATGAGAAGGCTCCTGCACAGACTGCAGATTGTGTAACATGAGAAAGTGTCACAGGTAACATGTGTAGGACTGTAGCCTTCGGAACAGAAGCTGACCACCGTAGTTTAAGCTTTAGCTGCATATCTCTCTCGCTCTCTTTCTCTGCGAGGATGGGTTTTCTGAGCATGATATGCTTTTGGACAGACACCGCATTGCTTATAACAAACCACTAGCAGATTCTATATTCAGACTTTTTCACCCAATAGTGCAATATACTAGATAGCATACCACGAAAGTAAAAAGGTTATCAGCTCCCATCCGATCACCTAACCTCAGCAGCCTTCACGAAATTAATGAAACTCAGACAATAGATGGAATGTGCTGTTATTATTGTAACAGTTCATTTTCTACAACAACAGTATTTTAAAGGATTTGAAAATAGTTATGCTCCCACTTAGTTCTGAATGGGAAATAAAGCAGTCTGGCCGATGAGTGACAAGGATCTGCATTCCATCCAATTCACACATGATTTAATATAAGGTTTAGTAGTTTTCGATTAAGTGTAGCTGGATTCAGTCATGATGAAATCAAGTAAGTAATGGCAAGACATAATAAAAGTGTTACAATGAAATGTTAATGTACTCTTAATACAAAGGACAGTAGTCGTTTTTTGGTAAGTAAAAAGTTATGACTTGAAGTGAACTGAAAACCCCCCACAATTATACACTTCTACAGTATGATACAACATGAGGCAATATAGGCCCGTACTACTTTTTAAAATGTTGATACAGATAACTTGGTTAACGAAGTTTCCTACCTAATGTGTTTGTATAGTTAACTCCAGCCTACCTGATGTTAGAATAGGAAGGAGAAAAACTACAGACTGAGTGACAGGACAGGTAGATTTGAAGTAAACACTCACATCTACTGGATGTTTGGAGACAGTGACACAAGGTGAGAAAGAAGAGCATTTCATCATGACAGTACTTGAAGGATAGATAGCACTTTATGGAAGCACTAGGCTCCTCTATAACACATGTTGTATGCATTTTGCATTTAACATCTTCCTAGTAGGTATGAAGCACTCCGAATCTCTCAAAGCACTTTTATTCTGAATGATGGTTTACTGCAGTTTTCACAATGAAAGCCCTCCTCCTTTCTTTAGTTTGGGGATTTTCTGTTACTTTTCTCAAGTTAGCCTGAATAAAAAACGAATGAACACAGAGCACTTTCAGTTAGTCTGCTTTTTTTGTTTGACATTTCTCTTTCTTTTTTAAAACTTTTGACTATGATTCAGGCAACATACGTGACTATATTGAACAGAAATATAAACGCAACATGCAACAATTTCAAAGATTTTACTGAGTTCCACTTCATATGTGTAAAGAAATCATTCGATGTAAATAAATTCATTCGGCCCTAACCTATGGTTTTCACATGACTGGAAATACAGATATGTATCTGTTGCTTACAGATCCGTTGTGGATCAGAAAACCAGTCAGTATCCGGTGTGACCACCATTTGCTTCATGCAGCGTGACACATCTCCTTCGCATAGAGTTGATCTGTAGAATGTCGTCCCACTCCTCTTCAATGGTTGTGCCGAAGTTGCTGGATATTGGCGGGAACTGGAACATGCTGTCGTACACGTTGATCCAGAGCATCTCCAACATGCTCAACATGCTCAATGGGTGATTTGTCTTGTGAGTATTCTGGCCATGGGGACATTTTCAGCTTCTAGGAATTGTGTACAGATTCTTGCGTGGAGTTTCCATGCAATATCATGTTGAAACATGAGATGATGACGGTGGATGAATGGCATGACAATGGGCCTCAGGATTTTGTCACGCTATCTCTGTGCATTCAAATTGCCATCGATAAAATTCAATTGTGTTCGGTGTCCGTGGCTTATGCATGCCCATACCATAACCTCACTGCCACCATGGGTCATTCTGTTCAAAGTGTTGTCATCAACAAACCGCTCACCCACACGACGCCATCTGCTCGGTACAGTTGAAACCGGGATTAATCTGTGAAGAGCACACTTCTCCAGAATGCAAGTGGCCATCGAAGGTGAGCAGTCAGGTCAAGACCCTGGTGACCCTGGTGAGGACGACAAGCACGCAGATGAGCTTCCCTGAGACGGTTTCTGTCAGTTTGTGCAGAAATTCTTCAGTTGTGCAAACCCACAGTTTCATCAGCTGTCTGGGTGGCTGGTTTCAGATGTGGAGGTCCTGGGCTGGCGTGGTTTCACTTGGTCTGCAGTTGTGAGGCCATTTGAAACTACTGCCAAATTCTCTAAAACAACGTTGGAGGTGGCTTATGGAATACAAATTAACATTACATTCTCTGGCAGTCAGCATGACAAAATGCACTCTCCCTCAAAACTTGAGACATCTGTGGCATTGTGTTGTGTGACAAAACTGCACATTTTAGAGTGGCCAGCACAAAGTGCACCTGTGTAATGATCATGCTGTTTAATCAGCTTATTAATATCCCACACCTGTCAGGTGGATGGATTATCTTGGCAAAGGAGAAATGCTCATTATGAGGGATGCAAACAAATTTGTGCAAAACATTTGTGAGAAATTAAGCTTTTTGTGCATTTTTGCAGGGTTTTGGTGAAGGAAATTAAAATGCTATTAGATGATTTGGAAACTGATTTCTAATTATTATAAACATTTTTACAAATACATGCCTGTGACTATTACAGAATAGAAGTTCAAGTAAAACTTGGCTATACAGTGCATTCAGAAAGTATTGGGACCCCTTCCCTTTTTAGACATTTTGTTACATTACAGCCTTATTCTAAAATGGATAAAGTACAAATTCTCATCAATCTACACACAATACCCCTTAATGACAAAAAAGTCATACCGTTACATAAGTATTCAGACCCTTTGCTATGAGACTCGAAATTGAGCTCAGGTGCATCCTGTTTTCTATTGATCATCCTTGAGATGTTTCTACAACCTGATTTGAGTCCACCTGTGGTAAATTCAATTGATTGGACATGATTTGGAATGGCACACACCTGTCAGTAAAAGGCACATGACAGCCCGCGTGGAGTTTGCCAAAAGGCACTAAAAGGTCTCTGGCCATGAGAAACTTTCTGATCTGGCCATGAGAAAACTCTCTGATCTGATGAAACGTAGATGGAACTTTTTGGCCTGACTGCCAAGTGTCACGTCTGGAGGAAACCTGGCACCATCCCTACGGTGAAGCATGGTGGTGGCAGCATCATGCTGTGGGGATGTTTTTCAGCGGCAGGGACTGGGAGACTAGTCAGGATAGAGGGAAAGATTAACTGAGCAAAGTACAGAGAGATCCTTGATGAAAACCTTCTCCAGGGCACTCAGGACCTTAGGCTGGTGCGAAACTGTACCTTCCAGCAGGACAACGACCCTAAGCACATAGCCAAGAAGACAGAGGAGTGGCTTCGGGACAAGTCTCTGAAATTCCTTGAGTGGCCTAGCCAGAGCCCGGACTTGAACCCGGTCGAACATCTCTAGAGAGACCTGAAAATAGCTGTGCAACGAAGCTCCCTATTCAACCTGACAGAGCTCGAGAGGATCTGCAGAGAAGAATGGGAGGAACTCCCCAGATACAGGTGTGCCAAGATTGTAGCGTCATACCCAAGAACACTTGATGCTGTAATCACTGCCAAAGGTGCTTCAACAAAGTACTGAGTAAAGGGTCTGAATACTTATGTAAATGTGATATTTCTGGGGGGGATATTATTTTGCAAATTTGTGAAATTTAGAAAAAACAACTGTTTTTGCTTTGTCATTATGGGGTATTTTGTGTAGATGGATAACGGGGAAAAAACAGTTTAATCAATTTTAGAATAAGGCTGTAACAAAATGTGGTAAAAGTCAAAGGGTCTGAGTAATTCCCGAATGACGGTGCCTGTATATGACAGCACAGTAGTAAATCCCAGAGACGGTGACAGCTGCGGTGTAGATGAACACAGGGCACATCTTCTATGAGATGTCATACTGAGACCTGATGTTGATAATGGTGTTCTTGGGGACTCGCAGCACCCCGGGTTGTGTGGGCAATCTCATGCAGGCAACGGTATAACAGTAAGATGTCAACCCCTCCAGAACGCAGTTCATGGTGATGTTGCCGCCGACCACGTCAATTCAACAAAGGGTTGATACTGGTTCACTGTTGAGTCCTCCAACATGATGGGCCCTGCAACTGAATATAGAAACATGGTAATTAACCTAATGCTTTGCATAGATTGATAATGGGGTTAAAGTGATAGTTGTCTCTCGATGCAGTCCATGGCAGATTCAGGAGAATGTTATATTTTGAGGCATGTCAGTCCATTTTTCAGTGCAAGTAATTATAAGTTATATATATGGTCTGTTCACATCAGTTTATCTCTACAAGGCACATCTTTACATTTTATGCAAGCCACTCTTCTTTAAGCTAATTCAAAAGTAGCTTTATTCATTTGGCATATCAGCAAGGGTTGAATCAAACTTGGACACAGACTGAAATGATTTCCAACCTAAATGTGCAATATGGTGGTCTTGTCTTTGACCTGGTTAAGGTTGTGAGGCCATGTCAGAGAGGAAAAATAGACGGCAGACAATTGATGCTACCATTCTGTTTAGCAACCTCAGACAAATGACCATCTTTTAGAGAGAGGAAGTAGTTACACGACATAGTGGTCTCCGTTATGTTTCAATGAGAGTCAGCGCAGCAGGCAAAGTTACATTTGTTTTATTGAATTGGAATATAATTGACAAAAATGGTGATGATGATGATGATCAGTATGTCATAATTAATAAAAGGTTTATAAAACACTGTTATTGACAAATTATTCAGAAAGACACAGAAGGTCACAACATTTGCCATGGGGAGTTTTTTGTGATGAGTGCATGTATTCTTCAGAAGTCAACCTATGAGCATTACCTTGAAAGCCCACCGCAGTTGGTGCCGCCTCTTCAAACCACACGACAAAGACGCAGAGGTGCAAAAAGTACTCAATTGACATACTTGAGTAAAAGTAAAGATGCCTTAATATAAATGACTGAAGTAAAAGTTAAAGGAACCCAGTAAAATACTACTTGAGTAAAAGTATAACATTTTAAATGTATTTAAGTACAGTGGTGGAAAAAGTCCTCAATTGTCATACTTGAGAAATAGTAAAGTAAATACTATACATGAAATTCATTATATTCAGCAAACTAGGCTGCACAATTTCCTTTTTATAACTTTTTTTTGACAGCAAGGGGCACACTCCAACACTCAGAAATAATTTACAAAGTAAGCATTTATGTTTAGTGAGTCCACCAGATCCGAGGCAGTAAGGATGACCAGGGACGTTCTCTTGAGTGTGTGAATTGGACCTTTTTCATGTACTGCTAAGCGTTCAAATTGTAACTAGTACCTTTGGGTGTCAGGGAAAATGTATGGAGTAAAAAGTACATAATCTTCTTTAGGAAGGTAATGTCAAAAATATCAATAGTAAAGTACAGATACCCCCAAAAACTACTTAAGTAGTACTTTAAAGTGTTTTTACCTAAGTACTTTAAACCAGTGCAAAGAGGACACAACAAAGTAGCTGCTGTACCTCCTGACTTGATAGGTGTCACTTCCTGTCCACTGCTCTGGCACAATTATAAACAGAACGCAAACCACATTTAGGACTACTCTGCTACTGAGTCTCACATACTCAGCTACAGATCTCACATTCTTTTCAGTAATGACAGTAGGGGTAACACATTGTAAATGTTTACTTATCTTTCTACTTTTCCATAAGAAAATGTTTTTACTCCACTTAAATTAGCCTTTATGTTTTATTAACTCCTCATTTGGAAACTGGTTGCATGTAATGTATCTTCATTGGCATAATCTGAGTGTACAAAACATTAAGGACATCTTTCCATGACATGCGCTGATCAGATGAGTCCAGGTGAAAGCTATGATAAATGATTGATGTCACTTGTTAAATCCACTTTAAATCAGTGTAAATGAAGGGGAGGAGACAGATTAAAGAAGGATTTTCAAGCCTTGAGACAATTGAGACATGGATTGTGTGTGTGCGTGCCATTCAGTGGGTGGATGAGCAAGACAAAAGATTGAAGTGCCTTTGAACAGGGTATGGTAGTAGGTGCCTGGACATCCTCGCTGAGTCAAGAACTGCAACGCTGCTGGGTTTTTCACGCTCAACAGTTTCCCGCGTGTATAAAGAATGGTCCAACACCAAAAGAACGCCCAGCCAACTTGACACAACTGTGAGAAGCATTGGAGTCAACATGGGCCAGCTTCCCTTTGGAACCTTTTGACACCTTGTAGAGTCCATGCCCCGACGAATTGAGGTTGTACTGAGGGCTAAATAGGGCGGGGGGGTTCTTGATGTTTTGTACAATTCTTGTACGTTCATTTTTTTGTTGTCAATATTTGCTCATATTTACCAGTCTTACTTCGACCCGGTTTTCTGTAATACATTGTGAGCAACTAAAACAAGACCCCCTTAAAAGATTTAGATGCACTATTGTAAAGTGGCTGTTCCACTGGATGTCATAAGGTGAATGCACCAATTTGTAAGTCGCTCTGGATAAGAACGTCTGCTAAATGACTTAAATGTAAATGTAACACGAGCTGTTGTTTAATAGTAGCTAGTTGTAGCTGAAATGTGAGTTGCAGTGATTCTACCGAGGGGTTTCCTTCCTTGTGTTGTTATAGTCCGTGTTCACCCTGCTTTAAACAGACAAGTGGACAGGAAACACAGGCCCATGCAGAGAACACAGCCTTGTTTTTGATGAGTCGTCGTGTGGTTAGAGGTGGAGAGAGACTCTGTGCTAACACTGTGAGCTCCTCAGTATACGGCCGTATGTTTTTACAAACACATACAAAATATGTGATGATTACCAAAATATCCATTACTAAAGAATTGTACCATGTTTTGATTAATGTGTATACTGTACTTTTACGTTCCTTTTTTGAATTGTAATGCCTTGCTGTGTCCTTTAGGGGTGTATGATGTTGAATGTTGAGCATTTTAATCATTTTGGAGTTATGCCAACTACAGGAAATTGCATTATTTTCGTGTATTGTACTGTATATCCTATTGGGCTGAACAATTAACGTACAGTGCCTTGCGAAAGTATTTGGCCCCCTTGAACTTTGCGACCTTTTGCCACATTTCAGGCTTCAAACATAAAGATATAAAACTGTATTTTTTTGTGAAGAATCAACAACAAGTGGGACACAATCATGAAGTGGGACGACATTTATTGGATATTTCAAACTTTTTTAACAAATCAAAAACTGAAAAATTGGCCGTGCAAAATGATTCAGCCCCTTTACTTTCAGTGCAGCAAACTCTCTCCAGAAGTTCAGTGAGGATCTCTGAATGATCCAATGTTGACCTAAATGACTAATGATGATAAATACAATCCACCTGTGTGTAATCAAGTCTCCGTATAAATGCACCTGCACTGTGATAGTCTCAGAGGTCTGTTAAAAGCGCAGAGAGCATCATGAAGAACAAGGAACACACCAGGCAGGTCCGAGATACTGTTGTGAAGAAGTTTAAAGCCGGATTTGGATACAAAATTATTTCCCAAGCTTTAAACATCCCAAGGAGCACTGTGCAAGCGATAATATTGAAATGAAAGGAGTATCAGACCACTGCAAATCTACCAAGACCTGGCCGTCCCTCTAAACTTTCAGCTCATACAAGGAGAAGACTGATCAGAGATGCAGCCAAGAGGCCCATGATCACTCTGGAAGAACTGCAGAGATCTACAGCTGAGGTGGGAGACTCTGTCCATAGGACAACAATCAGTCGTATATTGCACAAATCTGGCCTTTATGGAAGAGTGGCAAGAAGAAAGCCATTTCTTAAAGATATCCATAAAAAGTGTTGTTTAAAGTTTGCCACAAGCCACCTGGGAGACACACCAAACATGTGGAAGAAGGTGCTCTGGTCAGATGAAACCAAAATTGAACCAAAACGTTATGTTTGGTGTAAAAGCAACACAGCTCATCACCCTGAACACACCATCCCCACTGTCAAACATGGTGGTGGCAGCATCATGGTTTGGGCCTGCTTTTCTTCAGCAGGGACAGGGAAGATGGTTAAAATTGATGGGAAGATGGATGGAGCCAAATACAGGACCATTCTGGAAGAAAACCTGATGGAGTCTGCAAAAGACCTGAGACTGACCAATTTGTCTTCCAACAAGACCAAAACATAAAGCATCCAAAACATAAAGCAAAATCTACAATGGAATGGTTAAAAAATAAACATATCCAGGTGTTAGAATGGCCAAGTCAAAGTCCAGACCTGAATCCAATCGAGAATCTATGGACAGAACTGAAAACTGCTGTTCACAAATGTTCTCCATCCAACCTCACTGAGCTCGAGCTGTTTTGCAAGGAGGAATGGTAAAACATTTCAGTCTCTCGATGTGCAAAACTGATAGAGACATACCCCAAGCGACTTACAGCTGTAATCGCAGCAAAAGGTGGCGCTACAAAGTATTAACTTAAGGGGGCTGAATAATTTTGGGGCGAATAATTTTTCAGTTTTTGATTTGTTAAAAAAGTTTGAAATATCCAATAAATGTCGTTCCACTTCATGATTGTGTCCCACTTGTTGTTGATCCCTCACAAAAAAAATACAGTTTTATATCTTTATGTTTGAAGCCTGAAATGTGGCAAAAGGTCGCAAAGTTCAAGGGGGCCGAATACTTTCGCAAGGCACTGTATGTATATCCAACTGCAATAAACAACCACTATGCATGTTTGCTTTTATTTGTAGTGCTGCAGTGCTTCTAAGTCCATTGCTCTCTAACATTGCCCTCTGTGCACATTTTGGTTCTGTCCCAGCTGTCACGTTCTGACCTTTATTTCCTTTGTTTTGTCATTATTTAGTATGGTCAGGGCGTGAGTTGGGGTGGGCAGTCTATGTTTGTTTTTCTATGATTTGGGGATTTCTATGTTTCGGCCTCGTATGGTTCTCAATCAGAGGCAGGTGTCATTAGTTGTCTCTGATTGAGAATCATACTTAGGTAGCCTGGGTTTCACTGTTTGTTTGTGGGTGATAGTCTATGTTAGTTGCTTGTGTCAGCACAGTTCTCATTATAGCGTCACGGTCGTTATTAGTTTTGTATTCAGTGTTCAGTGCTTTCTTTAATTAAAAACTTCATCATGAACACATACCACGCTGCATTTTGGTCCGTTCCTTACGACGATCGTGACAATTACAGTGATAATGCTGCTGGTTTCACATTTAAGTTGTACTACCTACTATGCCCTGTAGGGTGCGTGATGTTTCTTCAAGGGTAGAGGTCTACAGCAGCAACTTTTTATAGTGCCATATTCCTTCAAACATTCAATGTTGGGTTGTATTGGAGAGAGTCTGTCTTAAATAATTTCCCACACACAGTATGTGCCTGTATTTAGTTTTCATGCCCGTGAGGGCTGAGAATCCACTCGCACATAGGTACGTGGTTGCAGAGGGCATCAGTGTCTTAACAGCGTGATTTGCCAAGGCAGGATACTCTGAGTGCAGCCTAATCCAGAAATCTGGGAGTGGCTTCTGATTAAATTGAATTGCTTTAACAAAGTTAACCATTTTCACTGTAGTGTCCAAAACGTCTTTCAAGCTTTCAGGCATTCCCTTGGCAGAAAGAGCCTCTCGGTGGATGTTACAGTGTACTCAAGTGGCTTCGAGAGCAACTGCTTGCACGTGCGTTACCACTCCACTATGTCTCCCTGTCATGGCTTTTGCGTCATCAGTACAGATGACAACACATCTTGACCACCAAAGTCCATTTGATGTCACAAAGCTGTCCAGTACTTTAAAAATATCCTCTCCTGTTGTCCTGGTTTCCAGTCGTTTGCAGAAGAGGATGTCTTCCTTAATTGACCCCCCATAAGCATAACGGACATATACCAGGAGCTGTGCCAGGCCCGCCACATCTGTTGACTCATCTAGCTGTAACGCATAGAATTCACTGGCTTGTATGCAAAGCAGTAATTGTTTCAAAACATCTCCTGCCATGTCACTGATGCATCGTGAAACAGTGTTTGATGAAGTCATTGGCTGTATAGGTTTTTTTGGCCTTTCCCCCAGCATTGTCCCAGCCATATCTGCGGCAGCAGGAAGAATTAAGTCCTCCACAATAGTATGGGGCTTGCCTGTCCTAACCACTCGGTAGCTCACCATACAAGACCCTTCTAGCCCCTTATTATTAAATCGAATCAAATGCATGTCTTACTACTCCAAAGTCATCTTAATTCTCGCTCATAAAACTCCTGTGGATTATTTTATAAATGGCCATGTTTTGTTTCTAAATGTCTGTGCAAGAGTGAAGGCTTCATCGAGTTGTGAGATAGTACTTTTGCACATATAACACACTGTGGCTGAGGAAAGGCACTACTCCCATTATAAGTGAACCCCAAATCAATGTAGTTCTCATCATATTTGCACCTCTTCGATGGCCCAACGTCCCTGGCTGTTGTTCGGTGCTTTCCGTGTAAGGGGGGCAGTAGCTCTTCGGCTGCATCAGATTCACAACTGTCAGTGTCCATGCTAGCTGGGCTAACAACAAATGTAGAATTACTGATGCTAGCATTGGATGTGCTCATGGAAGCAGAACAACTTGTGTCGTCGACAGGTGCAGGTGTAGTACTGCTGGTAGTAGCAGTACTACCAGTAGAGCTGGTATGTGTCTCTATGGACACACACGGGCCTTACTTTTGTTAACCATTTATAATTTTTCGAGCAAATCGGAATGAGCAGCAGCTATGTTTGGCTACATACGGACCGTTAGTGGATTTCCCACGAGAGAGTAAAGGTTAATGTGATTGGATGATCATTTTTTGACTAGGCTACCTGTATTTGACATTGTGTTGTTATTTCGCTGAACACTGAAACATCACGCAAATGTATAGCCCCGTGGGAAAATATAAATGGACTGTTTGAAAATGTGAAGAAAAAAACAGATTTGTGCGTACCTTTGGGGTACGCGTACCTCAGTTTGGAAATTCCCGGTCTAGAGGATGAGGCTAGCAGGAAATCTGAGTGAATCTCAATCATTTAATGCACCCTCCTCTCCACGCCTCCTTTCCTTTGTTTGAACTGATGAGAAATGAACTGGATAGGTCAAATTATACTTCCGGTCGGCATCCACCATATTGCTTTCACTTATCCTGTGTTTTCAGACCAGTGCAGATGAAAGAGAGGAGACAATGAGAGGAAGACCCTATAGACTATTGAGAGGCACCCTTGCACTGTACTCATCAATTTGACATTCCTGGGAAACGTGATCCTGCCAGATTCTCATCAGCTGTATCAGCGCCTCACCTCATGACAGGGTGTTGAGCCACACATAAGTTGCAGTGAAGTCTATGGCCAAGTAAGCAAACAAGACCGGAACATAGTGAATTCACTGTGCTGCAAGTTTTAACAGGTTCTGGCATTCCGTAATAATGAGGTGACTGAAGGGAGAGGAAAAGTTGTTTGGCTGGTTGTTTTTTGGGTTCACTTGAAAAAAATCTCTGTCATAGTGAAACATAATTCTTATTTAAAATATAAGTGATATGATGTCCTGTTGGAAGACAGACAGACAGACAGACCAATGCATGCAGAGACACTGGAATGAGACATCACATAATGACACTATTACAATGCAAAGGGCAGGACTGTCTGAAAGTGAATTATGTGGAAGACTGTAAGACTGCACTGAATTGCCTGTGCCAGTGTTTCCTTCCCAAAATCAAATCAAATCAAATAAAAAAATGGTTGTATTGTATTAGTCACATGCGCCGATATAACAGAGAGTGAAATGCTTACTTATGAGCCCAATGCAGTTTTTTAAAATACAGATAAGAATAAAAAATAAAAGTAACAAGTAATTAAAATAACAATAGCGAGACTATATACGGGGGGTACCGGTACAGAGTCAATCTGCAAGGGCACCGGTTAGTTGATGTAATATGTACATGTAGGTAGAGGAATTAAAATGACTATGCATAGATGCTAACAACAGAGGGTAGCAGCGGTGTAAAAGAGGTGGAGAGGGGGAGGGGGGCAGAAGCTATTTAGAAGCCTCTTGGACCTAGACTTGGCGCTCCGGTACCACTTGCTGTGCAGTAGCCGAGAGAACAGTCTATGACTAGGGTGGCTGGAGTCTTTGACAATTTTTAGGGCCTTCCTGGATGGCAGGAAGCTTGGCTGGGCCGTTCACACTACCCTATGTTGTGAATGGCGCAGCTGTAGAACCTTTTGTAGATCTGAGGACCCATGCCACCTGGCGGTGGCCCATCAGGAAGTCCAGGATCCAGTTGAAGAGGGAGGTGTTTAGTCCCAGGGTCCTTATCTTTTTGATGAGATTTGAGGGCACTATGGTGTTGAACGCTGAGCTGTAGTCAATGAATAGCATTCTCACATAGGTGTTCCTTTTGTCAAGGTGGGAAATGGCAGTGTGGAGTGCAATAGAGATTGCATCATCTGTTGATCTGTTGTGTCGGTATGCAAATTGGAGTGGGTCTAGGGTTTCTGGGATAATACGTTGATGTCAGATTTGACCAGCCTTTCAAAGCACTTCATGGCTACAGACAGGAGTGCTTAGTATTCTTGGGCACAGGCACTATGGTGGTCTGCTTAAAACCTGGCGGTATTACAGATTCAGACAGCGAGAGGTTGAAAATGTCAGTGATGACACTTGCCAGTTGGTCAGCGCATGCTTGCAGTACCCGTCCTGGTAATCCGTATGGCCCTGCAGCCTTGGGAATGTTGACCTGTTTAAAGGTCTTACTCACATCTCCTGCGGAGAGCGTGATCACACAGTCTTCCGGAACAGCTGGTGCTCTCATGCATATTTCAGTGTTACTTGCCTCAAAGCGAGCATAGAAGTAGTTTAGCTCATCTGGTAGGCTCGTGGCACTGCTGTGCTTCCCCTTGTAGTCTGTAATGGTTTGCAAGCCCTGCCACATCCGACAAGCGTCAGAGCCGGTGTAGTATGATTCGATCTTAGTCCTGTATTGATGCTTTGCCTGTTTGATGGTTCATCGGGGGGCATAGGGGGATTTCTTATAAGCTTCCGGGTTAGAGTCCCGCTCCTTGAAAGCGGCAGCTCTAGCCTTTAGCTCAGTGTGGATGTTGCCTGTAATCCATGGCTTCTGGTTGGGGTATGTACGTACCATCACTGTGGGAATGACATCATCAATGCACTTATTGATGAAGCCAATGACTGATGTGGTGTACTCCTCAATGCCATCGGAGGAATCCTGGAACATACTCCAGTCTGTGCCAGCAAAACAATCCTCTAGCTTAGCATCTGCTTCATCTGACCACTTTTTTATTGATCTAGTCACTGGTGCTTCCTACTTTAATTTTTGCTTGTAAGCAGGAATCAGGAAGTTGAATTATGGTCAGATTTGCCAAATGGAGGGCGAGGGAGAGCATTATTTGCGTGTGGAGTAAAGGTGGTCCAGAGTTGTTTTCCCTCTGGTTGCACATTTAACATGTTGATAGACATTTGGTAAAACATTTGGATTTAAGTTTCCCTGCATTAAAGTCCCTGGCTACTAGGAGCGTCGTCCCTGGCTACAAGGAGCGCCGTCTCTGGGTGAGCATTTTCTTGTTTGCTTATGGCGGAATACAGCTCATTCAATGCTGTCTTATTAGTGCCAGCCTCCGTTTGTGGTGGTACGTAAACAGCAATGAAAAGTACAGATGAAAACTCTCTTGGTAGATACTGTGGTCTACAGCATATCATGTGATACTCTACCTCAGGCAAGCAATAGCTCGAAACTTCCTTAGATATCATGCACCAGCTGTTATTTATAAAAATACATAGTCCACCGCCCCTTGTCTTACCAGATGCCGCTGTTCTATCCTGCCGGTACAGCGTATAACCAGCCAGCTGCATGTTGATAGTTTCGTTGTTCAGCCACAACTCCCTGAAGCATAAGATGTTACAGTTTGAATGTCCCGTTGGTAGTTTAATCGTCTGTGTAGGTCATCGATTTTATTCTCCAAAGATTTCACATTTGCTAGCAGAATGGAGGGAAGTGGGGGTTTATTCGATCGCCTACAAAGTCTTAGAAGGCACCCTCTGGTCCCTTTTTCTCCATCTCATCTTCACACAAATCACGGGGATCTGGGCCTGTTCCCGAGAAAGCAGTATCTCATTTGCGTCATGCTCAACAGACTCGTTAAAGGAAAAATAAAATATTCTGCCAGTCCGTGGTGAGTAATCGCAGTCCTGATGTCCAGAAGTTCTTTTCGGTTATAAGAGATGGTAGCAGCAACATTATGTGCAAAATAAGTACACGCATTCTTCTCCGGCGCTATTGTTACAAAAACATATATGGATGGATATGAGTAATTGTGTTTGTTTGTCTTTTATGAAGAAGCTTCTATAAGTTATTTACTCATGCTGTACTCTCGTTCATTCATGGAGAGTTTTTCATCTTAAAATCATGAAAGATAATTTGATCATTAATGCCTAATTTGTCTATTGTTTAAAATAGTAGGTACATTGTAGCGTGGAGGCCACCCCTTAGTCTCCTGAACAGTGCCATTTCAACATAGGCCTAAACGTCTCAGCAATGAGACATCGTACCAGAGACATTGACAGATACCTCAGTTAGGGCTTGCCAGCCCTGTCAAACACACTTGATCCTGTGGTTTTACAAATTTGGGCGTGGTGTCTGTTTTTCTGGAAGACAGCTAGGAGGAGTGGCGAGAGAGCAGGACATCGAAAGCTCTGAAGGCAGGACACACCCTTCTCCCCTGGGAAAAAAGTCGCTACTGAGCCCGCATGTGAAACCAAACAGCTGCGCATTCTAGAGACACATTAAGCCTTTTACTGTGGTCTTCGATTATGACATTAATTTGTTTTTTTTACAAGCATACAGTATATCACAAAAGTGAGTACACCCCTCACATTTTTGTAAATATTTGAGTATATTTTTTCATGTGACAACACTGAAGAAATTAAACTTTGCTACAATGTAAAGTAGTGAGTGTACAGCTTGTATAACAGTGTAAATTTGCTGTCCCCTCAAAATAACTCAACACACAGCCATTAATGTCTAAAGCGCTGGCTACAAAAGTGAGTACACTCCTGGGTGAAAATGTCCAAATTGGGCCCAAAGTGTCAATATTTTGTGTGGCCACCATCATTTTCCAGCACTGCCTTAACCCTCTTGGGCATGGAGTTCACTAGAGCATCACAGGTTGCCACTGGAGTCCTCTTCCACTCCTCCATGATGACATCACGGAGCTGGTGGATGTTAGAGACCTTGCACTCCTCAACCTGCCATTTGAGGATGCCCCACAGATGTCCAATAGGGTTTAGGTCTGGAGACATGCTTGGCCAGTCCATCACCTTTACCCTCAGCTTCTTTAGCAAGGCAGTGGTCGTCTTGGAGGTATGCTTGGGGTCCTTATCATGTTGGAATACTGCCCTGCAGCCCAGTCTCCGAATGGAGAGGATCATGCCCTGCTTCAGTTTTTCACAGTACATGTTGGCATTCATGGTTCCCTCAATGAACTGTAGCTACCCAGTGCCGGCAGCACTCATGCAGCCTCAGACCATGACACTCCCACCACCATGCTTGACTGTAGGCAAGACACACTTGTCTTTGTACTCCTCACCTGGTTGCCGCCACACACACTTGACACCATCTGAACCAAATACATTTATCTTGGTCTCATCAGACCACGGGACATGGTTCCAGTAATCCATGTCCTTAGTCTGCTTGTCTTCAGCAAACTGTTTGTGGGCTTTCTTGTGCATCATCTTTAGAAGAGGCTTCCTTCTGGGACGACAGCTATGCAGACCAATTTGATGCAGTGTACGGCGTATGGTCTGAGCACTGACAGGCTGACCCCCCACCCCTTCAACCTCTGCAGCAATGCTGGCAGCACGCATACGTCTATTTCCCAAAGACAACCTCTGGATATGAAGCTGAGCACGTGCACTCAACTTCTTTGGTCGACCATGACGAGGCCTGTTCTGAGTGGAACCTGTCCAGTTAAACCACTGTATGGTCTTGGCCATCGTGTTGCAGCTCAGTTTCAGGGTCTTGGCAATCTTTATGTAGAGCAACATTTATTTTTTTCAGATCCTCAGAGAGTTCTTTGCCATGAGGTGCTATGTTGAGTGTGAGAGCGATGACACCAAATTTAACACACCTGCTCCCCATTCACACCTGAGACCTTGTAACACTAATGAGTCACATGACACCGGGGAGGGAAAATGGCTAATTGGGCCCAATTTGGACATTTTCAACTAGGGGTGTACTCACTTTTGTAGCCAGCGCTTTAGACATTAATGGCTGTGTTGAGTTATTTTGAGCACAGCAAATTTACACTGTTATACAAGCTGTACACTCACTACTTTACATTGTAGCAAAGTGTCATTTCTTCAGTGTTGTCACATGAAAAGATATACTCAAATATTTACAAAAATGTGAGGGGTGTACTCACTTTTGTGATATACTGTATGTTTAACAGAGGTGGGTGGTAGTGCGAAGCAATGGGTTTGGACCCGACTGTGCAGATCCAGTATCTAGGCTAGATTTAGACCTGTCAAAACAGCCAATCTGGTCTCATAACATTTCATATTATTCTGTATGTAAATCCAGGACAAATCATTTAGGATGATACAGTATGTTATGTTTCACATGGTATATATTAATTCCTGGATGATATGTTACGAATTACAATTTTGTTTTTGCGTTAAGTAACCTTGTGTCTTATGTAACGATACCAAACGTAACATATCATGGTAATTTGTGTGTCCCGGATATGCTTTACCTATGTTACGTATAGTCAATGAGACCAGGCTGCAACAGCCCATTTCTTTGTGGTAGCATAATAAAGGATCTGGTTGACTGGTTTTCATGTAAACACCCCAATAGGCCTATGACAATTTATGGACAGAAACAGTTTTATCGAGTCCCATGTCTCCCCACCACTCTGTTAATACTTACAAGAATGTTGTCGTGCCTGTTCATTGCGCACACATCACTTTTTAGTTCGCCAGCACGTCCTTATCAACCTCTGATAACTTTGTAAGAATGAATGCAGGCCAAATGGCAATTGGAATGGACAATGACAAACTACTTCAATTATAAACAACCTCTGAAAAAAAGCCTACCCATAAGGACCGTCCATGTATGCATGGTTCATAAAAGTTTCTTACAATAGGCCTATTGAGAAAAAAAAATATTTGGGGAGGATATTCAAAGCTTTACAGACACTGCATGAAATAGGTAGGCTTATACGAGGGGTTCAAAAAATGCAACAATAAAGATGAAGAATTCCAGTGTAAACCTGCAGACTGTTTCAACTTTTGCTAAATGTTTCCAGATGTTGAGGGAAGCACTCCCAGGCTCCTCTTGAATAGCCTATATGTTTTAAATGCACAACTGTCTAGGCTACTCTCTGCAAAACCTCTAAATTAAAGAGAACTTTGCAATAAAATAAGGGTGGTAGGCCTATATGACTGCATGTCTGCCTCCTGATGTTTACAGTCCCAATGCATCGGGTTACACTGAGTGCACTGTACTTTCCCATAGCTTTCTCTGACTGACACGGAAGGTGGAATCAAGTTGCATTTTTTTTTTTTTTCTTGAGTGGGATCATTTAGGAATCTTGCCAATATGTGACAGAAGCAATTGAACGCTGAGCGAGAAAAGTAGCAATTGCTGAACATCGCAGAGAGAAAACTTTACTTTGAAAAAGGACAGCACAAAACGATCCAAATGGCTGAACAGGTAGGCCTACTATACCATTTTAAAATCATACCTTTGGTGTCTTTTTCTGTATTTATTTGTCTGTGTGTACAGTATGTATGTATGTATGTATGTATGTATGTATGTATGTATGTATGTATGTATGTATGTATGTATGTATGTATGTATGTATGTATGTATGTATGTATATTCTTTTACTGCTCTAGGGATATAATTATTGTTTGGATAACCTTATTTACTACTATGTATTGATTTTTACCATACATTTTTTTCACTCTTGATGCGATGTGCAATGTAGAGAACACCGGAAGAAGAATTATGTTTCACAGTGAATTATTGTAATGTTTGTTTATGTGTCAATTAATCGCATTAGGGATGGGTTGCCAGCTGGTGATTTGACATTCAAATAATATGTCATTCATTCATTTTCATTCATTAGCACTTGTCAAAACGTTGCAGTTGAAGAGATGGTGGCTTATCACATCCTAGAAGCAAGGAATGGGAGTTGTTGCATTCTTTTGGTGATAACTTCCCCCAACTTCTACGCATCGTTCCGATTACCGCTGGAAGTGGCACAAGATGTAGTTTAACCAAAATTCCATTGACATATTATGCCATCCAATTTACATCATGACACAGTCCATGAGATCGTATTAAGTCCTATAGGTGTTTGCATATAGCCAACTTTGCATGCACTCTTGCCAGCTTAACGCGAGTTTACCACGAATCATTTCAATGCACTGATCAGTGTGCATGCTGGACAGCAGCAAAGAATGTGGACAATAACAAATTAATCTAGGCCATATGTTGACGAGGGAGCAAGGAGCAATTCTCAATTGTGTCTATAGACAGACCATGTGTGGAAATGGAAAGCACGGGGAGGCAGTCCCCTGTTTGGTTTCTTATTCCGTCCCCATGGCCTATGCCACAGAGACCTTCTTTGGAGGTTAGTGAGGGATGACAGCTAGACGAACAGACTGACAGACGGACGGACTGACACAACGCCCCAGTTTTTTCCTTGAGGCCCCCATTATAAGTTAGACAGGCCCAATGGGTAAAAAATGTAACAGCCCATCTGGCATTTGCCTGAAATTCCAGATGGCCACTCCACTCCTGGCACACCCTGAAAATAAACAGTCAGGGGTTGAGCTGTCATATTGTAGCTACCAACCTGCAGGTATTTCAAGTACCTTCTACATGTAGACAAGTTGTCTCAATTTGCCTTCCAAAAGTCTCTCGTTACTTAAGCTTCTCCTCCCGACCCACCCACAGATGCTCACATTTCAATAGCATATTCAAATATCTATTTGAATAGGGGTGAGTGACATAGCAAAGTCCCTGAACAGTTATTTAATGTTAGTGATTTAGGATATAAATAAAAAGTAGTATGAACAAAAAACCCAACAGTTACAATAGATTGGGTGTTTGGTTCTTGGTTTAAAGAGAGTATGGAAATGATGTCCTTCACAATGATCAACATAACAAGTCTGTGTGACACAGTTTCACATTCCACTGCCAAACATAAGGTCTACTTTTCAAACAGGTCATTTGTAACCTGGAAGTATAACTGTATAACTGTACTTTTCACTCAGCATATTATTTCTCACAATTTTTTCTTTAAAACTCTGTCATCCTATGTCACCCATGAGCATACTGTTAGTTGTTTTGTGGCTTATTAGGTTTATAGCACAATACTAACTATTCAACATTGACAAAAACGACACAGAGTTGGTTAGTGCGTGATTTGTGCGGAGAAGAATGCTGCAGTGTTGTTCGAACAGTCACTCAAGGACAGGGTTAAACATCGTAGTGTCGTCTTTGCGTAAACTTCCGACGCATGGAGGCATGCTGGATATGCACTTGAGGGCGGATGTGAGTGTGTCTGATTGTTTTGGTATTTGGGACTAAATTGAGTGGAGGTCGGTACACTTCGGCACTCACCTGGGGAGTCTGTCTGATGAATATGTTAACTTTCTTTCTTAATGATCTATTATAATAATAAACGTCACATAATGAACTTCAAAGTACTGTCAGATAATGCTTTTGTTATTGTTATATTATTTTAACACGTTTATTTCTCCTCCTCTGGCGCAGCACTCCGACCTGGAAAAGGCCATCAACACTTTGGTCACAAAGTTCCATGCCGCTGCGGCCAATAAAGGTCCCACGCTCCAAACCAAAGAGTTCAAAGACCTCCTCTCCTCCCAGCTGCCCAACTTAGTCAAGGTACATAAGCAGCAACTGTCGGCTACATTGCCCTCGCCCTCCCCGGCCACACCTGCCATTGATTCTACCAGTAGGGCGTGACTCTGACTCTTACTACCCCCCCCCACTCAACCACACACATACAGTACACGCCTCATCGTATGACTCCCAAACAAACACTCAGGAAAAGCCTGCAGGCGTTGGTTGCCAGGCTGGATGCAAAATAAACATGGCTGTAATCTACTTGGCACTCAGTAACCAATTGGGTTTTAAACATGTTAGCACATATCATGAGCACCTACGCTGGATTGTATAAACTATCTGGACGTCCATGGTTTAAAGGCCCAATGCAGCCATATTTTTTAAATTAAAATGGGCAAAAAGACACACAAATAAATGAATTAGGACTGTCTGGGAGTGGTCTGAGTGAGGGGCCTAATTGGACGAGCCTAATGAGAGGGATATATAACCTGAAAACTAGATTCTATTGGCAGAGAGGTTTAAAACTCTTTGTTATTCGTCTATTACCTTATACCGCCTGGTGATAAACACCAGACAGGCCAAAACTCCATCCCACCAAAACAGGCAGAAATTTCAGCCAGTCTTTATAAACAGCTCTTCCCAATTTCACAGTATTATTCCAACCTCATAGTGTGTAAATATACACTGAGTGTACAAAACATGAACACTTGCTCTTTCCATGACATAGACTGATCAGTCAAATCCAGGTGAAACCTATGATCCCTTATTGGTGTAACTTGTTAAATCCACTTCAATCAGTGCAGATGAAGGTGAGGAGACAGGCTAAAGAAGGATTTTTAAGCCTTGAGAAAATTGAGACATGTATTGTGTATGTGTGCCATGGGCATCCTCATTGTGTCAAGAACTGCAATGCTGCTGGGTTTTTCACACTCAACAGTTTCCCATATGTATCAAGAATTGTCCTCTACCCAAAGGAATCCAGCCAACTTCACACAACTTTGGGAAGCACTGGAGTCAACATAGGCCAGCATCACAGTGGAACACTTTCGACACCTTATAGAGTACATGCCCCGACGAATTGAGGCGCTTCTGAGAGCAAAAGAGGGGGGGTGCAACTCAATATTAGGCAGGTGTTCTCAGTGTATATAAAACAAGGTCACTGGCCCTTTAAAGTTAAACGTCTCGCTAGGAACTGAATCTGACACATGCTTTATTTGAAACATTAAAAAGTCCAAAGTATCTTAATTTTGGAACTCGCTGCTTAGTTGTCTGAGGCCTAAGGCAGTTTTCCAGGACTAGTCTGAATCTGCCAGTGGTTGACAAAGATAGCTATGCTTCTGAAAAACAGGAAAAGGTCTGTTCAAATATATAAACAAGTGATGAAGGTTTAAGGTTGTTCACTCATCTGGAGGGGGATTAAATGTTCTGACAGAGAAGTAAATAACAGTTTTCCTTATGAACAGAACAGAACAGGACAACTGTAGGCCTAATTGTAATATGACTCCTTGCACCAAGTCAACTTCATCCACCACTTGACAATCAAGTAGAGTATTTCTGCTACAGGTCGAGTGGCCTAAGAGCTCTATTTTCATGTCATCCAACAAATGTAAATGACTGGAGTTTGCTTAACAGTATTGGCACTTGGATTTGAACCAGTGCCATGTTCAGATAACATCATAATAGAGCTCTTTGGCCACGCACACCAGTGGTGGGTTTGGCGTCGAAAGGTTGTAAAAGCAGAAAATCAGTGATGGAAAAAGTACTCAAATGTCATACTTGAGTGAAGTTTAAGATACCTTAATAGAAAATGACTCAAGTAAAAGTGAAAGTCGCCCAGTAAAATAATACTTGAGTAAAAGTCTAAAAGTATTTGGTTTTACACATACTTTAGTATCAAAAGTAAATGTAATTGCAAAAATATACTTCAGTTTACAAGAGTAAAAGTAAAAGTATACATAATTTCAAACTACTTATATTAAAGCAAACCAGACGGCACCATTTTCTTGTTTTTATTTTATTTACGGATAGCCAGGGGCACACTCCAACACAGACATTCATTTACAAACAAAGCATTTGTGTTTAATCGGTCAGTAGGTGTTAGTGTTTAGATAAGGGTCAGTAGGGATGACTAGGAATGTTCTCGTGACAAGTGTGTGAATTGGACCATTTACCTGTCGAAATGTAATGTGTACTTTGGGTGTCAGGAAAAATGTATGGAGTAAAAAGTACATTATTATCTTTAGGAATGTAGTGAAGTACAGTACAGATACCCCCCAAAAAAAAAAATACTTAAGTATTACTTTAAAGTGTTTTTACTTAAGTACTTTACACCACTGCAGAAAATAACCCCATACCTATTGTAAAATATGGTGGTGATTCCTAGAAAAAGAGCCATGGATCTATCTATAACCACTAGAAGGTAACAAAGCCTGAAACATATGACACAGTTGACAAAGTTCACACTTTGGCTGAATACCAAATCACTCCATTCCCCTCGCCCCTCCATTTGAGCGTTCACAGACGCCTCCGCCATATGCAAATACTACATGGAGGGATACAAATGTACATTTACTATGTTACGTCTACCCCTGAGTCCAGGTTGATACAGCTGCTTACAGTACAGTTGAAGAGTGAACAATATTGGATTATGAAGTCAAACATAATTACTACGCTGAGGATATCAGTAGTACTGTTGTGAATATAGCCTACCGAGTAATGAAGGCAACAATGTTATACTCTCAAAAGTGTAAAAGACTAATTGCTAACTTCCTGCTTACACATGTCTATACATGATTACTTTATTTCTTATTACAGGTCCATAAGTGCTTATTAAGTGTTAAATACCATGCCTATATTATAAAGAGTTGTTTTTGTGCTCCCTCCCTCCCCCAGACTGGAGGCTCAGAGCAGGGTCTGGGCAAGATGATGAAACAGATGGGTGTGTCGGACGGTGAGGGAATCACCTTCAAGCACTTCTGGGGCTTGATCCAGTCGCTGGCCACCACGCAGCATGACCTCATTAGTAAGAAAGTGTCCAAGAGCAGCTGTGTGCTCCTGTAAGGTCCATGCCTTCTGACGGTGGTGTGAGCCAGGGGGATCCAGACAGCCTCATAGTATCCCACCCAGTGGCAGTACCCCTTCTCACCGCACTGCTCCCATCCAACCCTGGACACTCACATAGTACTCACCCCTCCCACTATAGGCATTTTATTCCCCATGCTAGGTAGTGCCAGCAGTGCTCATCTCCTTGATTTAACATCATCACATTTGTTTTGGGGGTTGACATGACGTGGAAACAATGTTGATTTTGCCCATTGGGGTGGAACTCTGGGCTATTCCTGTGGTACCTGACCTGTGGTATCCAGACATTGTGTGGTATTTTGGAACATTTTACTGCATAAATTTGTTATAGGTGGGGTACAAATCCTGTGGTTTTGTATGGTAATTTTGTTTTGATGTGGTAATTCAATGTTTTTTGTTTGTGGTTATTTGGTGTAACCACATGGTATGGTAATTGTTGCTGTAATGGTAAATTGTGTGGTAGCTGTATACCACAGGAATTCAGGTTTATGTGGTAATCGTGATCCTAGCTGTACCATAAGGTTTTTTTATGGGATCTATATGGTCCTGTGGAACTTTTTGGTGAACAACTGGTCCTGTGGTAACTGAAACCTATTGACATACTATTAGTAAAAATACATTAAAAAGAAACATGCCAGAAAGGAATGAATTACAATAACAATAAAGGACTTAACTCCTAAAATCATATCATTTATTATAATGTGTTTTTTCCCCAGCCAAGCAGTTATTTTGGTTCAACGTTTACTTCTGGCAGCTCCCCTCAAGGCCTTCACCTTCATCCCATGATGCAGAAGCATAAGAACAGAACTCAGAATACAGAATGCAAAAACAGTAATACTGTACTCCATAACAATAGCAAACACATTCTCAAATAAAAAATCTCAGTGTCTTCAGAAGTCACGAAAGATGTGCAAAACCACTAAATATACACCCAAACGTTGCACAGCGCCAGTTCTATGATGTTTTTCTCTCCGCCTTCCGGAAATACCTGTACTATTTTGTGACTGAATTGAAACATGTAAATTATCTATCTTCAAGTCTGATAATACATGATCTACAAGTCAGAATCTAATATTCATACATCTGAGCGGCACCTTCAGCATTCAAACGTTGTTAGAGCCAAGTGTAATACGGCATTGAAAATCAGACAAGGTCAAATCAGGCACTGTCCGGCATACAGAAAAAAGGTAAGACATGCTGTTATTAGAAATGAGTGTAATTGGCTAATCTCTTCCTCTTCTCTGCAACTGCACACGTGTGAGATTGAGTGAGCGACAACTAGAGCAAGCAAGAGGAAATGAGGAGAAACTTTACATGAAACTTTACATGACTCACCCAGAGGTAAGTGTCTGTTGAATCAGGACAAAAGGGATGGTCCACCACCCAAGGATGGTCCACCCCCACCCCCCACTCTGCCAAAAAAGTAAAGACCAAAAGAGACTGCATAAAATATTAAAAATACTGAGCTATATTGCATTCTCAATTTTTTATATATATTATTATTATTATTTTATACTAATACACTTGCTCAAAGAAAGAGATTTTGTTAAATTGGTAATATACATTTATTTTGACACCCCTATTTTCAGTACTCCATCACCCTTGTGAGGATAACGACACTGAGACTTAAAAAAAAATGTTTTATGAGATTATACTCTTTATGAGAGTGTACAAAACATTAAGAACACCTTCTTAATATTAAGTTGCACCTACCCCCTTTGCCCCCAGAACAGCCTCAATTTGTCAGGGCATGGCACCTCTACAAGGTGTCGAAAGCGTTCCACTGGGATGCTGGCCCATGTTGACTCCAATGCTTCCTAGAGTTGTTGTGCCAAGTTGACTGGATGTCCCTTGGGTGGTGGACCATTCTTGATACACACGGGAAACTGTTGAGCGTGAAAAAAAAACAACAGCGTTGCAGTTCTTGACAACAAACCGGCACGTCTGGCATTTACTACCATACCCCGTTCAAAGGCTCATTCACCCTCTGAATGGAACATCTCAATTGTCTCAAGGCTTACAAATCCTTCTGTGACTTGTCTCCTACACTGATTGAAGTGGATTTAACAGGTGACTTCAATAAGTGATCAAAGCTTTCACCTGGTCAGTCTATGTCATGAAAAGAGCAGGTGTTCATCATGTTTGTACACTTAAAGGTTTTTTTTTTTTTAGGAAAAAATGTTGGGAGTACAGATTATTGTATGGGACAATATGCAAAAGTTTTTGAGGAAGATAATTTGAATGTATTCATTCGTTTCTTTTCATTTTGATAAGAGATGAAAATGTGATGAATTTAAGATTATTTGTTGATGTAAAAATGTAAATGTATCAATTTTAAGGTTGTGTCATTGGATTTGAGGTGGGGTGGTGAGAAATTCTCAATGTGGTCCCGGCTGAAAATGTTTGAATACCACTGTGCTAGCGGAATCCATTCAGTCCATAAACACTGCCTTCAGAAAGTAAAAGTATTCACACCCCTTGACTTTTTCCACATTGTGTTGTGTTACAACCTGAATTTTAAATGAATTACATTTCGATTTTGTGTCACTGGCCTACACACAATAACCCATAATATCAAAGTGGAATTATGTTCTGAGATTATTGTTTTTTTATTAATAAAAAATGTCAGGCTGAAATGTACTGGTTCAATAATTATTCAATCCCTTTGTCATTGCAAGCATAAATAAGTTCAGCAGTAAACATTTGCTTAACAAATCACATAATAAATTGCATGGATTTTTGAATGACTAATGACTAATCTCTCATACAATTATCAGTTGAGCAGTGATGCTTGAAACGAAACGATCTCCAATGGAAGATCAGGATCAAGCAGATGAGGCAGGCAATAACCAACAAGAACTTGCACAAAGAGTTGCTTTCACATTGCAGCACTTCAACTAGATGAGATGCATTTAAATGGGGGATGTATTCATTATTTTTGCTTTGATAATTTCTGTTCTGTACAAAATTCAAATAGTGTGCAGCAAAATTAAATGAGTGACTAAACCAAGGCTGGTTTAAAACGTTGTTTGGAGCCACCACTTGGCACAAGCCAAGAGCAGTGGTGGCTCCATCATGTTATTTTTTTAATAAAAAATATATATATATACATTTCACCTTTATTTAACCAGGTAGGCTAGTTGAGAACAAGTTCTCATTTACAACTGCGACCTGGCCAAGATAAAGCAAAGTAATGCGACACAAACAACAACCCAGAGTTACACATGGAAGAAATAAGAGTACAGTCAATAACACAATAGAAAAAAAAGAAAGTATATATACAGTGTGTGCCAATGGCGTGAGGAGGTAAGGCAATAAATCGGCCATAGTAACGAATTAATGACAATTTAGCAAATTAACACTGGAGTGATAGATGTGCAGATGATGATGTGCAATTAGAAATACTGGTGTGCAAAAGAGCAGAAAAGTAAATAAAAACAATATGGGGATGAGGTAGTTAGATTGGATGGGCTATATACAGATGGGTTATGTACAGCAGCAGTGATCGGTTAGCTACTCAGATAGCTGGTGTTTAAAGTTAGTGAGGGAATTATAAATCTCCATCTTCAGCGATTTTTGCAATTCGTTCCAGTCATTGGCAGCAGAGAACTGGAAGGAAAGGCAGCCAAAATAGGTGTTGGCTTTGAGGATGACCAGTGAGATATACCTGCTGAAGCGCGTGCTACGGGTGGGTGTTGTTATCGAGACTAGTGAGCTGAGATAAGGCAGAGCATTACCTAGCATAGACTTAAAGATTACCTGGAGCCAGTGGGTCTGGCGATGAATATGTAGCGAGGGCCAGCCGACTAGAGCATACAGGTCGCAGTGGTGGGTGGTATATGGGGCTTTGGTGACAAAACGGATGGCACTGTGATAGACTGCATCCAGTTTGCTGAGTAGAGTGTTGGAGGCTATTTTGTAAATGACATCGCCAAAGTTGAGGATCGGTAGGATAGTCAGTTTTACTAGGGTATGTTTGGCGGCGTGAGTGAAGGAGGCTATGTTGGGCGGGCGGGTGCGGGCAGCGAACGGTTGAAAAGCATTTAAGAGCAGTTGGAGTCCATGGAAGGAGTGTTGTATGGCATTGAAGCTTGTTTGGAGGTTTGTTAACACAGTGTCCAAAGAAGGGCTAGATGTATACAGAATGGTGTCATCTGCGTAGAGGTGGATCAGGGAATCACCCCCAGCAAGAGCGACATCGTTGATATATACAGAGAAAAAAGTCGGCCCGAGAATTTAACCCTGTGGTACCCCCATAGAGACTGCCAGAGGTCCGGACAACAGGCCCTCCGATTTGACACACTGAACTCTGTCTGAGAAGTAGTTGGTGAACCAGGTGAGGCAGTCATTAGAGAAACCTAGGCTGTTGAGTCTGCCGATAAGATTACGGTGATTGACAGAGTCGAAATCCTTGGCCAGGTCGATGAACAGTACAATCTTTTATCAATGGGAAATGGTCAGTGATCTGTTTATTAACGTGGCTTTCAAAAACTTTAGAAAGGCAGGGCAGGATAGATATAGGTCTATAACAGTTTGGGTCTAGAGTGTCACCCCCTTTGAAGAGGGGGATGACCGTGGCAGCTTTCCAATTTTTAGGGATCTCGGACGATACGAAAGAGAGGTTGAACAGACTGGTAATAGGGGTTGCAACAATGGCGGTGGATAATTTTAGAAAGAGAGGGTCCAGGTTGTATAGCCCAGCTGATTTGTACGGGTCCAGGTTTTGCAGCTCTTTCAGAACATCTGCTATCTGTATTTGGGTGACGGAGAAGCTGGGAGGCTTGGGCAAGTAGCTGTGGGGGGTGCGGAGCTGTTGCCCGGGGTTGGGGTAGCCAGGAGGAAAGCATGGCCAGCCGTAGAGAAAGGCTTGCTGAAATTCTCGATAATCGTGGATTTATCAGTGGTGACAATGTTACCTAGCCTCAGTGCAGTGGGCAGCTGGGAGGAGGTGCTCTTGTTCTCCATGGATTTTACAGTGTCCCAAAACTTTTTGGAGTTAGAGCTACAGGATGCAGATTTCTGTTTGAAAAAGCTAGCCTTTGCTTTCCTGACTGACAGTATTGTTTCCTGACTTCCCTGGAAAGTTGCATATCGCGGGGAATATTCGATTTTAGGGAGCGTTTGACAGTGAAGGACTTGGGATTTTTTTTAGGATAAAAAGAAATAGAATAGATCTAAGCACATGCTAAATACTGAAAACCTGGTTCAGTCTGCTTTCCAACAGACGCTGGAAGACAAATTCACCTTTCAGCAGGACAATAACCAAAAGCCAAAGACTAAATATACACTGAGATGACATTGAATGTTCCTGAGTGGCCTTGTTACAGTTTTGACTTGGCAAGACTCTATGGCAAGACTTGAAAATGGCTGTCTTGCAATGAACAACCAACTTGACAGAGCTTGAATAATTTTTTAAAGAATAATTTACAAATATTGTACAAATCCAGGTGTGCAAAGCTCTTAGAGACTCACAGCTTTAATTGCTGCCAAATGTGGTTCCAGCATGTATTGACTCAGGCCTGTGAATACTTGTGTAAATGAGATATTTATTTATTTCATTTTCAATATAATTGAAAAAATTCTGAAAATGTTTTCACTTTGTCATTATGGGGTATTGTGTGTAAATGTGTGTAAAATTATATTGAATCCTTTTGGAATTCAGTCTGTAACTGTAACGGTCTTCTTCCGTTGAAGGAGAGGAGGACCAAAATTCAGCGTGGTTAGTGTTCAACATATTTATATATAAAGTTAAGCATTATATTTTTTGATTAAAGGAGTAACTCTGGTAGGCCTAAAACATTCTTCCTCACCTCAAGTTCAACTATCAGATTCGTTTGGAGTGTCGGTGCACAATGCCTTCATAGGCCTGCAGTAGCAATATAAAAAAAATCCCCTCTTTCACTATACTCTTTCTCCTCTAACTTTCATTTTATTTCAAGGAAAAACGTCTTCGCAATCAAAAGTAGCCTAGGCCAATACTCTTTTTACTCTCTCGCTCTCTCTCTCACTATCTCTCTCTCTCTCTCGCTCTCTCTCTCACTATCTCTCTCTCTCTCTCGCTCTCTCTCACTCTCTCTCCTCAGCAGCAGGCGAGCAGCCAGAACCAGTTTCAGCTGGACATAAGCTATATACGTTTTATCGAGTTGCAATTGGTCCAGTCGGTAAATACATTTTAATTGCACATACCCGAGACCCTTATATTATATTTTTTATTATATATATTTTTTTAATTATATCAGACCCGACCCGAGTCCAAGACAAAAGTCTGAATTTAGGATGTCGGACCTGCTCGAGTCCTGGGTCGGATCTCGGAATTTTGTGTCTGTTGAAACCGTCAACACCTCTACTATGCCCACGTTGCAATCAAAATTCTAATCTTAATTGCCACATTTCAAGCTGTCCTTTTGTGAGGCGCTGTCGGGAACTAGTTCTGTACGATGGTGAGTGGTGGGATTGATTAACCAGAAGGATTCTCCATCATTTAAATCTCAAATTTGGTAAATGTTTGACTTTGCAGTAGATTACAATGGCGGTGGACAGTATGTTGGCACTGCTCAACCAGAACAACCTACGCAGCTACCGATGCCTCAAACATGTTGACACATTTACAGATACATCACCCTAGTATTCCTACCACCGGAGGGAGAGGGAAACGCCCAAAAAAGTAGTGCTACAGACACCTCACCTTTATGAGAGTTACACAAGCCAGCATATTTTTCTCTGTAAGAAAACATTAAGGCATAGGCCGACACAATGTCTGAGAAAATACAAAGTCTTGGAATTCCTGATTGAGCTCTCATCAGGCATTATATGACCCATGATCATATATGGAATCAGAAATGCCAACACTTTGTATTTTCTTAAATAAACAAAAATGAACTACAGTAACTGTTGGCATTTCATTTTCCCGCTGTAGTGAAACCGAACCGTGACCCCAAAACCGCAATAGGTACCGAACCATGGGTTTGTTGAACCATTACACCCTTATCCATTACCTTCGGCATCTGACCGTATGGCGCTACAGAGGGTAGTGCGTACGGCCCAGTTCATCACTGGGACCAAGCTTCCTGACATCCAGGACCTATATACCAGGCGGTGTCAGAGGAAGGGCCAAAAAATTGTCAAAGAGTCTAGTCACCCAAGTCATAGACTGTTCTCTCTGCTACCGCACGGCAAGCGGTACCGGAGCACCAAGTCTGGGACCAAAAGTCTCCTGAACAGCTTCTACCCCAAAGCCATAAGACTGCTGAACATTTAATAAAATGGCTACCTGGACATTCTACTTTTAACCTACATGTACAAAGTACTTCAATCAATTACTTAACCAAACCAGAAATAACCCTTCCCCTAACCTTAACCAGAAATTATTGTATATAGCCTTGTTATTGTTATTTAATTGTTTAATTATTTTCTTTTGATCTTTTTGCTAATTTTCTTACTTTTTAAATGCTTTGTTGGGAAAGGGCTTGTAAGTAAGCATTTCACTGTAAAGTCTACACTTGTTGTATTCGGTGCCATGTGGCAAATAAAATGTTGTTTGACTTGATTTATAATAGCAATAAGGCACTTCGGGGGTTTGTTGTGTGTGGCAAATATACCACGGCTAAGGGATGTATCCAGGCACTCCGGTTGATGTTCTGCCTAAAAAAAGTGGTATATTGGCCAATATACCACACCCCCCCGGGAAAGTTATTGCTTAATCAATCAGGTACAGGGGGAAATGAAAACCAGCCGGAATGCAGCACCTGAGGATTGATAGTGATAATGCTGCCTGTTCTGTATTTAAATTGTGCTACCTTCTATGCCTTGCCGGGTGCCTGACGTTTCCTTAAGGGTAGAGGATGAGGGTAGCAGGAAATCTACGAGTGCATCTCAATAATCTAAAACGTCTTCCTCTCAAAGTCTTCATTGTTTACACTGAAAAACAGGTGAAAGTATACTCCGGTTGGAGAGGAAGGAGAGGAAGCCCCTTCTGACTCTTGAGACGCACCCTTATCCATTGGACTGCCTGTGAAACAGGATCCTACCAGGTTCTCATCAGCTGTATCAGTGCCTCACCTCATGACAGGGTGTTGAGCCACACATAAGTTGCAGCGATATCTATGGCCAAGTATGCAAACAAGACCGGAACATAGTGAATTCACTGTGCTGCAAGTTTTAACAGGTTCTGGCATTCCGTAATAATGAGGTGACTGAAGGGAGAGGAAAAGTTGTTTGGCTGGTTGTTTTATGGGTTCACTTGAAAAAAATCTAACAGTATCTCTCTCTCTCTTTCATAGTGAAACATAATTCTGATTTAAAATAAAAGTGATATGATGTCCTTGTGGAAGCAATCAAAATATTTACATATTTGAATAACCTGGTAAGCACATAACCAGAACTACCAAAAAAGTTACAAATACTGGGTCTGTGGTCAGCCTGTTTGCATTGAGCATGAGACCAAGAGTTTGATACGACGCCCCCAAATTGCTGCACCATATTTAATCTATGAGACTCAGTCAGTTAGGGACTCAAGACTATACAAGCACAGACAGACTTCGTCAAAGAACTGAAAGGTAGTCCAAACAGTTCAAATCGCTCTTTTCAGACTTATCAAGTGACGGACGGACGGACGGACGGCCAGACAGACAGACAGACAGACAGACAGACAGACAGACAGACAGACAGACAGACAGACAGACAGACAGACAGACAGACACAGACAGACCAATGCATGCAGAGACATTGGAATGAGACCACAGATAATGACACTATTGCAACACAAAGGGCATGACTGTCTGAAAGTGAATTATGTGGAAGACTGGAAGACTGCACTGTATTGCCTGTTCCAGAGTGTGTGCCTGTTTCCTGCCCAAAATCATATCTGTATATGAGTAATTCTGTGTGTGTGTGTGTCTTGTATGAAGTTGCTTGTATAAGTTATGTACGCATACTCTACTTTCCTTCCTTCTTAGGGAGTTTTTCATCTTAAGGTCATTAAATATCATTTTATCTCCTAGTATGTTTTTTCTTCACATGAACTTGGCTCTAAAGTTTGTACAAAATATTATGACCCTCTTCCTGAATGCTACGACTCTCAGGAACCCATCTATGTGCCCTTCTCATGTGCCCTTCTCATGCTCACAATGACTCTTTGGAAGGAATTGTGTCAAAAAAAACACACATAATGACTGAAGGAAATTCATTCAAAGCATACTTCCTTCAGATTGGATTTTGTCATTACCTGATTTGATATGACTTTGCATTATTTGTTGAGATGCTTTGTTTTCAAACTATTTTAAAATGACCTAATTTGTTTTAATAAGCTTGTAATTGTTGTTTTAATTACATTTTAAAAACAGTGAGCGAGCATTTGTGCCTTTACCTTTTCAATTATTATCAACTGTTTTGGGTGCACCTCGAGTCACGTTGGTTGAGAGGCCTCCACTTTTTTCCTAAATACTTTTAGCAACATTTAATGTTAATAAAAGTGCTTTATTGGTGTGTGTGCGTTGCTTTTTTTAAACAGTTCTTCCGAAGAATAATCGCAAGTGGAAAATGTCCGGCCCCCTTGCAAAGAACCTTTTTTTTTACGTCTGGTCCCTGTTAGAATATAGCCCTGGTGTAGGCCATCCCTTAGTCTCCTGAACAGTGTCATTTCAACATAGGCCTAAACGTCTCTGCAATGAGACATCGTACCAGAGACATTGACAGATACCTCAGTTTGGGCTAATCAGGCTCTTAAATCCACTTGATCCCGTGTCTTCTCAAATTTGGGCGTGGTGTCTGTTTTTCTGGAAGACAACGAGGAGGAATGGCTCGAAAGCTCGAAAGCTCTAAAGGGAGGACACACCCTTCTCCCCAGGGATACCAGTCGCTATTGAACCCGCATGTGAAACCAAACAGCTGCGCATTCTAGAGGCACATTAAGCCTTTTACTGTGGTCTTCGATTATGACATTAATTTGTTTTTACAAGCATATGTTTAACAGAGGTGGGTGGTAGTGCGAAGCAACGGGTTTGGACCAAGGATGTATATAAACCCTGGATTGATTATTCTATGTAAAGAATAAATAAATAAATAAATAAAATAAAGCTAACTCTCTCTCCTCTGCTCTCATCCTTCTAGACCTATCGGCTGCCTTCGATACTGTGAACCATCAGATCCTCCTCTCCACCCTCTCCGAGTTGGGCATCTCCGGCGCGGCCCACGCTTGGATTGCGTCCTACCTGACAGGTCGCTCCTACCAGGTGGCGTGGCGAGAATCTGTCTCCTCACCACGCGCTCTCACCACTGGTGTCCCCCAGGGCTCTGTTCTAGGCCCTCTCTTATTCTCGCTATACACCAAGTCACTTGGCTCTGTCATAACCTCACATGGTCTCTCCTATCATTGCTATGCAGACGACACACAATTAATCTTCTCCTTTCCTCCTTCTGATGACCAGGTGGTGAATCGCATCTCTTCATGTCTGGCAGACATATCAGTGTGGATGACGGATCACCACCTCAAGCTGAACCTCGGCAAGACGGAGCTGCTCTTCCTCCCGGGAAGGACTGCCCGTTCCATGATCTCGCCATCACGGTTGACAACTCCATTGTGTCCTCCTCCCAGAGCGCTAAGAACCTTGGCGTGATCCTGGACAACACCCTGTCGTTCTCAACTAACATCAAGGCGGTGGCCCGTTCCTGTAGGTTCATGCTCTACAACATCCGCAGAGTACGACCCTGCCTCACACAGGAAGCGGCGCAGGTCCTAATCCAGGCACTTGTCATCTCCCGTCTGGATTACTGCAACTCGCTGTTGGCTGGGCTCCCTGCCTGTGCCATTAAACCCCTACAACTCATCCAGAACGCCGCAGCCCGTCTGGTGTTCAACCTTCCCAAGTTCTCTCACGTCACCCCGCTCCTCCGCTCTCTCCACTGGCTTCCAGTTGAAGCTCGCATCCGCTACAAGACCATGGTGCTTGCCTATGGAGCTGTGAGGGGAACGGCACCTCAGTACCTCCAGGCTCTGATCAGGCCCTACACCCAAACAAGGGCACTGCGTTCATCCACCTCTGGCCTGCTCGCCTCCCTACCACTGAGGAAGTACAGTTCCCGCTCAGCCCAGTCAAAACTGTTCGCTGCTCTGGCTCCCCAATGGTGGAACACACTCCCTCACGACGCCAGGACAGCGGAGTCAATCACCACCTTCCGGAGACACCTGAAACCCCACCTCTTTAAGGAATACCTAGGATAGGATAAAGTAATCCTTCTCACCCCCCCTTAAAAGATTTAGATGCACTATTGTAAAGTGGCTGTTCCACTGGATGTTATAAGGTGAATGCACCAATTTGTAAGTCGCTCTGGATAAGAGCGTCTGCTAAATGACTTAAATGTAAATGTAAATGTCTATGTATTGGCCATTGAGAGGCTTTGAAGCCACCGGTCAGCCATATTGGCGCTCCCCAGCTGGAGCAGTCCTCCATAGGAATTCATGTTATTCTATAGGATTTCAATTAAATGTTTCGAGGACAAAATGAAATGGTTTTAAGCATTTTGGGGGTTGTCATGGGAACAGCAACATGAGTAATTTCAATAGTTTAAGGGTATTTTCTTAAAATGTATATATTAGGTCACATAATATAATTTAAAGGTATGCATTAAAGTATATGTAATAGAATAAATGTGGCAAGAATTCATGTAGACGTGCATTTCTAGAGCTTCCAAAATAGTATTTTTTTTACAAAGTGGGGGAGTGCAAAGATGGAGGTATGGAGGCTTCAACACAGCGCCCCTATCAGTCATCTATTATAAATCATTGGCTTGGACCTGACTGTGCAGATCCAGTATTTGGGCTAGATTTAGGCCTCTCCATTGTGGTAGCATAATGAAGATCCTGGTTAACTGGTTTTCATGTAAACACCTCAGTAGGCCTATGACAATTTATGCACAGATCCGTAGCCACTGGAAGTATACAGAATAAATATCTAAACGCGACATGCAACAATTTACTGAGTTACAGTTCATATAAGGAAATCAGCCAATTGAAATAAATGAATTATGCCCTAATCTATGGATTTCACATGACTTATAATACAGATATGCATCTGTTGGTCACAGATACCTTTTTAAAAAAGGTAGGGGCGTGTATCAGAAAATCAGTCAGTATCTGGTGTGACCACCATTCGCCTCATGCAGCGCGACACACCCCCTTCGCATAGAGTTGACCAGGCTGTTGATTGTGGCCTGTGGAATATTGTCGCACTCCTCTTCAATGGCAGTGCGAAGTTGCTGGATATTGGCGGGAACTGGAACACGCTGTCCTACACGTTGATCCAGAGCATCTCAATCATGCTCAATGGGTGATATGTCTGGTGAGTATACATTATCATGCTGAAATGGTGGCGGATGAATGGCACGACAATGGGCTTCAGGATCTGGTCATGGTATCTCTGCATTTAAATTGCCATCGATTTTAAAATGCAGTTGTGTTCGTTGTCTGTAGCTTATGCTTGCCCATGCCCTAACCCCACCGCCACCATGGGGCACTCTGTTCACAACCTTGACATAAGCAAACAAATCGCCCACTCAACACCATACACGTGGTCTAAGGTTGTGAGGCTGGTTGGAAGTACTGCCAAATTCTCTAAAACGATGTTGGAAGTGGCTTATGGTAGAAAAATGTCCATGAAATGATCTGGCAACAGCTCTGGTGGACATTCCTACAGTCAGCATGCCAATAGCACACTCCCTCAAAACTTGAGACATCTGTGGCATTGTGCTGTGTACTAAAACTGCACATTTTAGGGTGAACTTTTATTGTCCCAGCACAAGGTGCACCTGTGTAATAATCATGCTGTTTCATCAGCTTCTTGATATGCCATACCTGTCAGGTGGATGGATTAACTTGGCAGAGGAGAAATGCTCATTAAAGGGATCTATCATTTCAACAATGGCCTAAAAACAAAGGCAATGGATAGATCCAGTTTTATCTAGTCCCATGTTTGCCCACCCCTCTGTCTCTATAGTCAGGAAACCGGCTTTCAAGAATGTGGTCGCGCCTGTTCATTGTGAGCGCATCGCTTTTTCCAGCATTTCCTTCTCAACCTCTGATGACGTATCAAAGTGAATGTAGGGCTAATGGAAATCGGAACGGACAGTGACAAACGACTTTTATTATAAACGTCCTCGAAAAACAATGTCCAATGGGGACCGTCCATGCATGGTTCATAAAGGTTTCTTACAACATTGAGAAATGTATTATTTTGGTGGATATTCAAAGCTTTACAGAAACTGCATAAAAATAGGTAGGCTTATATGAGGGGTTAAAATTTGCAACAATAAAGAAAAACTCCAGCCTAAACATGCAGACTGTTTCAACTGTTGCTAAATGTTTCCAGATGTTTAGTGACGCACTCGCGGGCTCTATTCTTGAATAGCCTACATTTTAAACGCACAACTATGTAGGCTACTCTCTGCAAAACGTGGAACACTTCGAAACAAAAGAGACCTTCGCAATAATAGTTAAAGAAGTGTGGTAAAGGCCTATATGACTGCATGTAGACTTTTTGCCTCGTGAAGTTTACAGTCCCAATGCATGGAGTTACACTGAGCGCACTATAATTTCCCCCATATCTTTCTCGACTGACACGGAAGGTGGAATCGAATTGCAGTTGGATTTTTTTGGGGGAGTGGAAGGATTTAGGAAGCAATGGAACACTGAGCGAGAAAAGTAACAATTAGCATACCGAACGTCGCAGAGAGAAAACTTTACTTTGAAAAAGGACAGCACAAAACGATCCAAATGGCTGAACAGGTAGGCCTACTATACAATTTTAAAATCAGCACTTGTCAAAACGTTGCCGTTGAAGAGATGGTGGCTTATCTCGTCCTAGAAGCAAGGAATGGGAGTTGTTGCATTCTTTTGGTGATAACTTCCCCCAACTTCTACGCATCGTTCTGATTACCGCTGGAAGTGGCACAAGATGTAGTTTAACCAAAATTCCATTGACATATTATGCTATCCAATTTACATCATGACACAGTCCATGAGATCGTATTATTTGTATAGGCGCGTTTGCATATAGCCTACTTTATATGCACTATTAACGCGAGTTTACAAGTTATCATTTCAATGCACTGATCAGTGTGCTTGCAAGAACAGCATCAAAGAATATAGCCAATAACAAATTAATCTAGGCCATATGTTGACGAGGGAGCAATGAGCTATTCTCAGTTGTGTCTATAGACAGACCATGTGTGGAAATGGAAAGCACGGGATGGCAATCAGTCCATTCAGATTCTGTCCCCATGGCCTAGGACACAGAAACGTTCCTTTGAATATAGGCCAGGGTGTGAGGGATGACAGCTAGACGAACAGAAATACAGATAGACATTCATACAATGAGATACTTACTGTCGGTTAGCAAGCGCCGTACCATTGTTACTTACTGTATCAATTGTATGACTTTTGTTGGCTCCTGTGAGCTAACGTTATTGGTGGAAACGTTAAAAAATGAACGCTGTAGTAGGATTAGGCCTACCACGAGATTTGTATGGTGGCCTAGTGAGTCAGGCTTTTTATTCTACTTTATTTCCTACCCTGACAACTGAAACAACAACTTTGTTTTTGGATGTGTCACCGAATTTGTTTTAGTGATGGGAGAATACAGTTTGAAGTCACCACTGATTCCTCACCCTGTTTCCCAAGCCTCTCATGCACGAATCGGGCACGGACCATAAATCTGACCTGGCATTTCTAAGACACTGGCCAAGTTTTTCCTCGGGGGCCCCCACATTGGGCCATTTCCCCCGTTAGGCCCCCATTATTAGCCAGTTCATTTTGCGTGAAAAATCTAACTTAGACAGACCCAAATGGGCTAAAAATTTAACAGCCCATCTGGCTCAGATGGCGACTCCGTCCCTGGCACACCCTGAAAATCAACAGTCAGGGGTTGAGCTGTCATACTGTAGCTACCAACCTGCAGGTATTTCAAGTACCTTCTACATGTAGACAAGTTGTCTGAATTTGCCTTCCAATAGTCTCTCGTTACTGAAGCTTCTCCTCCCGACCCACCCACAGATGCTCACATTTCAATAGCATTTTCAAATATCTATTTGAATAGGGGTGAGTGACATAGCAAAGTCCCTGAACAGTTATTTAATGTTAGTGATTTAGGATATAAATAAAAAGTAGTATGAACAAAAAACCCAACAGTTACAATAGATTGGGTGTTTGGTTCTTGGTTTAAAGAGAGTATGGAATTGATGTCCTTCACAATGACCAACATAACAAGTCTGTGTGACACAGTTTCATATTCCACTGCCAAACATAAGGTCTACTTTTCAAACAGGTCATTTGCAACCTGGAAGTGTAACTGATCTTGTTGGAGTATAACTGTTCTCGTATTGTTTCTCACAATTCTTTGGTTAACCACCAAGCTTTCAGTAACACTGATACTCGTGAAAGGTGCAACACAAACACAAGTTAATTAACTGAATGGAGCAGTGCGTGATTTGTGCGGAGAAGAATGCTGCAGTGTTGTTCGAACAGTCACTCAAGGACAGGGTTAAACATCGGAGTGTCGTCTTTGCGTAAACGTCCGACGCATGAAGGCATGCTGGATATGCACTTGAGGGCGGATGTGAGTGTGTCCGATTGTTTTGGTATTTGGGACTAAATTGAGTGGAGGTCGGTACACTTCGGCACTCACCTGGGGAGTCTGTCTGATGAATATGTTAACTTTCTTTCTTAATGATCTATTATAATAATAAATGTCACATAATGAACTTCAAAGTACTGTCAGATAATGCTTTTGTTATTGTTATATTATTTGATCCCCCCACCCTAACACGTTTACTTCTCCTCCTCTGGCGCAGCACTCCGACCTGGAAAAGGCCATCAACACTTTGGTCACAAAGTTCCATGCCGCTGCGGCCAATAAAGGTCCCACGCTCCAAACCAAAGAGTTCAAAGACCTCCTCTCCTCCCAGCTGCCCAACTTAGTCAAGGTACATAAGCCGCATCTGTCGGCTACATTGCCCTCGCCCTCCTCGGCCACACCTGCCATTGATTCTACCAGTAGGGCGTGACTCTGATTCTTACTACCCCCCCCCCCTCCCACTCAACCACACACATACAGTACACGCCACATCCTATGACTCCCAAACAAACACTCAGGAAAGGCCTGTAGGCGTTGGTTGCCAGGTTTAATACAAATCCACGATTTATGTGATCTACTGTGCTTCAGTCACCAATTGAGTTTTAAACAAGCTTTATTTCAATCACTGAAAAGACCAATGTATCTTGCCATGTATTCATGTTGGAACTGGCTGCTTAGTTGTTTCAGGCCCAAGGCGGTTTTCCAGGACGAGTCTGAATCTACCAGAGGGTGACAAAGATAGCTATGCTTTTGAAAAACAGGAAATGGCCGGTTCAAATACATGAGCAAGTGAGGAAGGCTCAAGGTTGATCTTTCATCTAGAGGGGCTGAAACAAACTGACAGATAAATAAATAACTGTTTTCCTAATGAAGAGCAGAAAATTGTTGACTTCATCCACCATAAACACGACAACCAAGTACAGCGTTTCTGCTACACAATAGTTAGCCACAACAGCTAGGACATATTTGTTGTGAAAGGCAATTGAGGTCAAGAGGAGGGGGCAGTATACACAACTGTTGAAGTGAAAATTATGTTTAATTACCAAGTCCATATGTTTTTCATTATGTCCAGTCTTAGACTTATCCAAAACCAGAGTCTATTTCAAAGGAAAAGTAATGATCACATCATTTAAATGGGATTCCAGGAAACAGCTCTTTATATTGTCTCAGCTGTGGTGCAGTGTTCAGGACAGGAAATATTTTCCCAAATCAATTTCCTATTGTTTCCAGCAGACAGAAATATCCACTGTGCTAGCATGTGCCTGGCTGGCAGCTTTATCACATTTCAGAATTAAAATCTATTCCACATTTTGTGGTGTTACAGCCTGAGTTCCAAATTGATTCATTTGTTTTTGATTGTTGATCATTGCTAGACATCCATTTTCAGGTCTTGCCATAGATTTTCAAGCCGATTTAAGTCAAAACATTAACTAGGCCACTCAAGAACATTCAATGTCATATTTTGTAGTATTACTTAAGTACTTTGTTGCAAACAGGATACATATTCTGTACAGGCATCCTTCTTTTCAATCTGTAATTTAGGTTAGTATTGTGGAGTAACTACAATGTTTTAGGTCATATTTTTTATTACACTTTTTTTGATCAGCTTTAATATTGAATATAGATTGTAGTGTCCATCAATGTAATTGTCTGCGTCATTTCCAATCCCCCATATATGTTTTTGTAAATATTGACAGTACTAGTCAAGAGTTTGGACACAACTACTCGTTCAAGGCGTTTCTTTATTTTTTTACTATTTTCTACATTGTAGATTAATAGTGAAGACATCAAAACTATGAAATAACACATATGGAATCATGTAGTAACCAGAAAAGTGTTAAACAAATCCAAATATATTTTATATTTGAGTTTCTTCAAAGTAGTCACTTTGCCTTGATGACAGCTTTGCACACTCTTGGTATTCTCTCAACCAGCTTCATGAGGTAGTCAGCTGGAATGCTTTCCGTCTTTACATTAAGACATCTAAACTCATCGAAAAAAGAAACGTCCTCTCACTGTCAACTGCGTTTATTTTCTGCAAACTTAACATGTGTAAATATTTGTATGAACATGACAAGATTCAACAACTGAGACATAAACTGAACAAGTTCCACAGACATGTGACTAACAGAAATGGAACAATGTGTCCCTGAACAAAGGGGGAGTCAAAACCAAAAGTAACAGTCAGTATCTGGTGTGGCCACCAGCTGCATTAAGTACTGCAGTGCATCTCCTCCTCATGGACTGCACCAGATTGACCAGTTCTTGCTGTGAGATGTTACCCCATTCTTCCACCAAGGCACCTGCAAGTTCCCGGACATTTCTGGAGAAATGGCCCTAACCCTCATCCTCCGATCCAACAGGGCCCAAATGTGCTCAATGAGATTGAGATCTGGGTTCTTCGCTGGCCATGTCAGAACACTGACATTCCTGTCTTGCAGGAAATCACGCACAGAACGAGCAGTATAGCTGGTGGCATCGTCATGCTGGAAGGTCATGTCAGGATGAGCCTACAGGAAGGGTACCACATAAGGGAGGAGGATGTCTTCCCTGTAACGCACAGCGTTGAGATTGCCTGCAATGACAAGCTCAGTCCGATGATGCTGTGACACACCGCCCCAGACCATGACTGACCCTGCACCTCCAAATCGATCCCGTTCCAGAGTACAGTTCTCGGTGTAACGCTCATTCCTTCGACGATAAACGCGAATCCGACCATCACCCCTGGTGAGACAAACCCGCGACACATCAGTGAAGAGCACTTTTTGCCAGTCCTGTCTGGTCCTGCGACTGTGGGTTCGTGCCCATAGGCGATGTTGTTGCCGGTGATGTCTAGTGAGGACCTGCCTTACAACAGGCCTACAAGCCCTCAGTCCAGGTGTTGTTACACATGGTCTGCCACTGCGAGGACGATCAGCAGTCCATCCTGTCTCCCTGTAGCGCTGTCTTAGAGGTCTCACAGTACGGACATTGCAATTTATTGCCCAGGCCACATCTGCAGTCCCCATGCCTCCTTGCAGCATGCCTAAGGCACGTTCGCGCAGATGAGCAGGGACCCTGGGCATCTTTCTTTTGGTGTTTTTCAGAATAAGTAGAAAGGCCTCTTTAGTGTCCCAAGTTTTCAGAACTGTGACCTTAATTGCCTACTGTTTGTAAGCTGTTAGTGTCTTAACGACCATTCCACAGGTGCATGTTCATTAATTGTTTATGGTTCATTGAACAAGCATGGTAAACAGTGTTTAAACCCTTTACAATGAAGATCTGTGAACTTATTTGGATTTTTACAAGTTATCTTTGAAAGACAGGGTCCTGAAAAAGGGATGTTTATAACCACTAGAGGGTAACAAAGCCTGAAACGTGACACAGTTAGTTGACAAAGTACTCACATGCTGTATTTATACAGCTGCATACAGTTGAAGAGATGCCAATAGTAGATTTTGAAGTCAAACATGTTGACAGTAGTTATTCAGTTTAATTATTGATAGAATAATTACTGCTTGGAATAGCAATACTGTTATGAACGTAACCTACTGAGTAACGTAGGCAACAATGTTATACTCTCAAAAGTGCAATAGACTAATTGCTAACCTGCTTCTAGTACATGTCTATGCATGATTACTTTATTTCTTATTGCCTGTCAATAGGTAAAATACTGTGTCCATATAATGAAGAGGTTTTTTTTGTGCTCCCTCCCTCCCCCAGACTGGAGGCTCAGAGCAGGGTCTGGGCGAGGTGATGAGACAGATGGGTGTGTCGGACGGCGAGGGAATCACCTTCAAACACTTCTGGGGCTTGATCCAGTCACTGGCCACCACGCAGCATGGTCTTCTCAGCAGCGAGAAGGTGTCCAAGTGCAGCTGTGTGCTCCTGTAAGGTCCATGCCTTCTGATGGTGGTGTGAGCCAGGGGAGAACCAGACAGCCTCATAGTATCCCACCCTGTGTCAGTACCCCTTCTCACCGTACTACTCCCATCCAGTCCTGGACACTCACATAGTACTCACCCCCTCCACGACAGGCCTTTTTATGTACATCTCCCATGCTTGGTAGTGCCAGCAGTGCTCATCTCTTAGCTCTATACCACTTGGTTTACAGGATTTTTGTTGTACTCCATGAGTGTTATAAGTGTTGGTCTTTCCATCCAAAAAACCCTGAACGGCTTTCCTTTTGGCCTACTACTAGTGTAACCACTGCAAAGAATCCTTAGATGACGTATGACCCAAAGTGAAATCAGAAAAGCATGAGCCAGCTTTAGGTGCTTTGCAAGAAATAAATATGAATTTACATATGGCAGTACACATTAGTGGAAAGCACCTTTGAGCCACCAGTAGTCTCATACATACAGTGCTGGTGATGCAGTGTCCCCATAGCATGTTTCCTTAAACAATGTTTTCCCCACTGTGGTATTGCAGTTTTGTATTTATACTTTGTAATTCTCTTTATACTGGCCATTGTAATAACATCGTAAAACATGACCAAAAATGTTCTAATAAAATATTGCAACAATGGTGACCTCCATTATTATGATTTATTTTGATTGAATTAGCACTTTCATCATTAATCGACAGATAAGCATTTCACAAAATACTTTTTGTGATCAAAAAAAAAAAATCATCATATACATATTTCAATGTATGAACTAGGTTTATAGTTGTCACAACTATACAGCACACATTGTATTCAGTGTGTAATTGTTACATTCTTACTACAGTATTATCATTTTGGCAAAATAAGTCTATTGGGCAAATGGCATTTATTACACATTTTCATACAACCTCTGAACATCACATTGTCTAATTAATCAGCTCATTTTGAATTGTTCAATGGGAATGTCTTATCTAAACGTTCACAGTTTGTAGATTTGCATTCATCCATGACAGCTACTAGAAGCATTATTTTTTGCATGAGTGCTAGCAGGTCCAGTGAATCCCTGTATGGAGAATGCCATTCTAAAATTCTGAACTACAATCGCCAATGCTAAAAGCAACGGTATCTTCCTAAGTCAACAATACAGTTTTTTACAGTCACATGATGCTTCGCAATTATTCAAATAACAAAGCCAACCCAGCAACTTACTTACTTAATTAGGCCGTTGTATTCCTTAGGGAACCTAGCCAACACACCAACCCAGAACTATACTCAAAAGAAGAATTCCCGGATGGGTGAATATTTAATAGATAGTACAGAAATTACCCTCAGAAATGATTGTACATTGTTGTGTCAATTAGCTTGTACCAATACTAGCTAGAACCATATTCTGATGTATATAGTTTTGTGCTAAATAAAAGCAAATGGTGCTAAATCTAACAACATTCCTTACAGGTTTGGAAACTTGATGGCCTAAATGTTAATGAATGTTTCATTATTTGGATAATTGCCCATAACTGATAACCACACACCACACCAATCACAATTAGGCCTACTTCGTGAAATACGTGGAGATGGACTTAAATGCCACACACAAATGTTTCTTGAAACAGCATTTTGCCCTTAGAGATTAACATAGACATGAGACATTCATTATAAACCAGGTAGTTTGGGTCCTAGATGATGATTGGCTGAAACAGCATTTTAGCCGTGTGAGTGTATATCAGACAATATACCACGGCTATGACGCAAAAATACTTGTTTACTATTCTATTTATGTTGGGAACCAGTTTATAATAGCAATAAGGCAACTCAGGGGTTTGTGGTTTATGGCCAATATACTGTACCACAGCCATGAGTTGTATCCAGGCACTCCTCTTCACGCTGTGCATAAGAACAGCCCTTAGTCTTGAAATATTGGTCAATAGACCACACCCCCTTGGCCCATATTGCTTAATTAGACATTAATTAAACTATAATTTTGCCTCTCATATTTAACAGATATTAGCCAGTAACAATTATTACAATTTTGCAATCTCGTTGAATAGGGTTTAGGTCATCTAGCAGCCATGTACTATCCTCAAACTCTGCATCCTCTTGCCAACTTCTTCCCCTCTGGCGTTCCTCGAAAGAATTCAAGGAAAGATGAAAACACATATTTATTCATGACCTTGACCCTCCCAAAGATATCAAGCTCTGTCTCCTGGTCATGGTCGACGCCACTCATCATCTGCTTGGACTTGGCAAAGAGGGCATTCTCCTTGGAAACAACTTGATCCAGCCAGTCGAGTGTGTCTCGTTTGGTCATCATCTCCTCAGCTTTGCCCACCGTGCAGCCATAGAACCCGCGTCTACTGCGTTCAAGCCAAGGGTTGTCCCCTACCATAGGGTGGTCATCCCCAACAAACGCTGTACAGAGTGAGCTGTCAGAGCCTTGGGATCGGCCCACCTCGCAAGCGATGACACTCATAAGGAAGAGTGAGAATGTGCGGAAGTTTCGGACAGATGCAGAGAACACAGCAGCCATGAAGTAGTGGCCCCAGCGTTCACAGTCCTGGACACATCGTTGCAGCTGGAACGTCTGGCGGCAGAAGTTGTTGAATTCGGACGCCTTGAGGCCCTGTCTAAGCTCTTGGAGGGAGTAGTCCTCCTTCTGGTGCCTGAAAGCATCAGTGAACTTCTCAATTTCTTCCAGATGGTTAGAATGAATGTACTTCCCCACCAGGGAGGCGTAGAAGGTTCTCCTCTGCACCTTAAAGATGCAGTCGTTCAGAACGTAATACAAGTCAAAGTCGGTGTCTTCCCTGGCATTGTACCTGATCTCCACCAGCAGATCGAGAATGGTGGTGAGGTGCTTGATGGGAATGTCTTCCATGGGTTTGTGGTCAGCCAGCCACACGGACGTGAGGTTCCCCTGTTTGTGCACTGGGATGTAATCTGGAGCGCGCCTTCTTTCATTTTCCTCAAAAAACAGGCTCCATGTAAGCCCCTCTAAACAGTCAATCGAGGTGTACTTCTTACGCAAGTTTGCTGAGACAAACATTTGAGGGTGGGTCGGCCATTCTAAAGTCTGTATGTATAGGGCGTGCCCCTGGTAGTTGGGAATGACCTGTCCTCTGTCGTCTCCTTCCACTCTGGTCAGCAGGTTACCGTTCTGGTCCAGCTGGGCGATGACTTTCTTACTGCTGTCTTTATGCCTCCAGACCCCCTCCTCTCTGGTCACCTTCTCTCCATTGGGCCTGACGGATAGTGCTGAGCTCCTCAGGTGCAGTTTGGTCTCCACGTTGAGTGAGATGAGCGCTCGAAGCAGCTGCTCTGCAAACTTGAGGTCCTTTCCTAGTGCACAGCCCACCAGGCTGAGGGTGTGCAGATGCCCATCTTCTATCTTCATGGCCACCACAACTTTGGCAAGCTCCTCTGGCCCATAACCTCCTAGTCTGGCCACACCATCACTGCCCTTGCTGCCATGACCCACCAGTACGACACGACTGTCTCTGGTCAAAAGGGTCTGAGAGCCCCTGAGGACTTTCAGCGCCCCCTTGTGGTACCTCAGTAGAGTCGACACAGAGGGGAGCTTCTCAAAGAGGAAGGAGGCTGACTCCATCACTACAGGGTCATCCTCCAGGATCACTATATTCTGGTGGTCAGAATAAATCCACATGTCCCTCACATTTACATGATGACCATAGGACACATTTACCTCAGATACAGTATTGTGTTGATCAATTCTATCAGAGTCAATCTGGACTAATGATTGTGGTGTAACTGTCTTAAAAAGACTAGAGAACAAGTGTAAAGACATTGTGACAACCTCTAATAAAGGTGTTATTACTTTCACCACCAAACGAGTAGCTTCTGATTGAAAGAGGGACCAAATCATTTTCAAACCCCTTTCACAGTACCTCCTTGGTATAATATGGCTAACACTGACATTTCCAAACAGCCTACAATGTGACTCAGGCATGATAAGGGCTTTCACGGGCCACAACGTGGCACTATTGGGCACTGCACGGGCTTTCTGTGGCTTGACATGCTCATGTAAATCAGCACTGGATAATGCAGTATCTGAGTATGTTAGTGAGGAGACAAGGTCCTGTGGAGTCTTTTCAGTTGGTGGCAGTATGTACCTGACAAAACCAAAACTTTGGTTAGAAAAAAAGAACAATATCTTCATAGTTCCTCATTTTCAACAAGGTGATTTAGGCATGTTATTTTGGATTATGCTACAAAGGTCCTAAAACGTTTTACACCCTGTGATGCTTATCAAACCTGGATCATTGAAATACCACATTGAAAATAAATCTATAATGCATGTTACACAATTCAAAGAACTGCATTCAAAACACATTTGGAAATAAATGCTGGTGAACAGAAGTTTTGAAAATGTTGTTGATACCTTACCTATCAGTTGTATTGGACTCAAATGCCACATTCTGAGTTTCCCAGTCCACTCCTTTGCAAACAGACATTACAAGCATTTTAAACCAAAAACTCACATGATACCTCTTGTTGTGAGTATAAGGCATCTAGGCTCTGTCTAGTGTGCTGTCGCTTTGCTGGAGCTAGCTCAGACATAAAGAACACTGCTACTGTATACTTTTATTTGGTCAAAGTCCCATCAGCAGCTGCAAATTAATGCAATGAACTTCAGGTCAAATTTACTTTAGCTGAATGAAATTTAGCGAGCCGTATCCCATTTTGACATAATAGCATATAATATGATCCCATTGTAATTTCCTTCTTTTTAAAATTTTTATCACGGCTTTAAGCCTATGCAATATAACTTTATATATTTTCAGGTAAAGCAAGGTTATCAGCAATACCCTCACCCTTTTTGATGCGCGTGTTTTGCTCAGTGTGTACTGTTACAGTATATGTGACTCTCTGGCACAGAATATACTGAAATATGTCTCTTCAACCGACCACTGTCGAGACAACAAAAAACTAATATTTCAGGGATGGTACTATTGGGACTATTTACAACTGACATGGTCAGGTCATTTCTATTGTAAAAAATAAAACTAAAAAAATCTAGGGAAAAAAAGTATAATTCTAGACTAGATCAAAACAACATACACACCCAATGAATATCCCAAACAAATAAATGCATGTTGTCGAAGAGGAAGTGTATTTATCTCACCTGCAACATAAGGCTTTGGGGTCAAAGACAACTGGAGGATGAAGGTAAGGGAAAAGCTTAAGGTCCTCATTGTAACACTCAAAGGGTTTTAGAGTCTTTCTGCTGCATTCATCATCGCCAACAAATAGGCAAATAGGGTTCCTGCGGTGTGGTTGCTATATACAAAGACGGTTACGTTTGGCTCTTGGACACACGTGACTGTTTGACTGTGATAACTCAAGGCAAATTTTACCAGATAACGAAGAAGGTAAACGCTAACCGTGACATAGTATAGCAGAGAACGTGCGGATTGCACTACAAGAATATACTTAACCTTAATAAAGACAACAAAGAAGAGTTGGTACTCTAGTGAGTGTGTCTAGGAATTTATAAGTGTATTCTAACATTACAGTGCACAGCTATAGTGCACAGTTGTTCATATTAACAACATTTCTGGAGAGGATAGAGTCGTGGATTCAAATGTCACCCTGCTGTGACCCATGTGATGGCAGCCTAAAGACCTGGTGGAGTAAAACAGGTGCTACCTGCAGTAAAATATTGGCCTCTTAGAGGCAATTGAGACGTGTCCTTATGAAGAAAAAGCAGTTATTCAAAAGAGATAGTATAGGCCTAATTGCCATCATTGTGCCTTGAATAAATAGTGCTGTGCGATTATTGACTGATTTTGGTTCAATTACTTGAATTCCATTTAATTCTGTATTTTTGTGAGCCCAACGTGCCAATTGTCTAGAGAGAAATCAAATAATTCACGAGAGAAATCAACTTAAGAACTACGGGATCCTGGACTGAAGGAAGTTCTATTTAAGAAAATATTCAACCTAGTTTAGCGCAGAAACGTCATAATTAGCAGTTGTGGGAAAAGTACCCAATTGTCATACTTGAGTAAAATTATAGATACTTTAATAGAAAGTTACTCAAATAAAAGTAAAGTTACCCAGTAAAATTCTACTTGAGAAAAAGTCTAAAAGTATTTGGTTTTAAATATACTTAAACACAAACTTGGATCACACTTCCAAAAGCTAGCCAGAAGCTAACCAGAAGCTATCCAGAAGCTAGCCAGTTTACTGGCTGACGTTAGTATTCAACTAACCACGGTTGATGGTCATTAGCTATCCTTTAGCTCGAAAAGCTATTGCCAGTGTTGTACAACGCGACTCAGACCAGAACATACCGGACCTATTTTTCTCTCCATATCCCCGGATTTCAACCGAAAGCTCTGGACATTTACACCTGGATCTTGCAGCTAGCTAGCTGCTATCCGTGTGACTATCGGCTTACGTTGATCCCGGAGCAAACATCAATTATTCAGGAGCTAGCCAGCTGAAGAGTTCCATCAGCCACTCCTGGGCTACAATCACCTATCCGGACCCGTTTTACTGCCGATGCGGAGCCTTCGTGACAGGTCTACCAACGTTATCTGCCTGAGGGAGTTATCCAACTTGCCCCTCCGTCGCAACGTTACCTGAATGCCCATCTGCGGCCCGCTAATCGTTAGCTGACTTATCGGCTGCTATCTGAATAAATCTATCGGACAAATTTTCTTGGGTCACTATAACTATATCTATTTTGCCAATTGGATTGATCCCCTCTACCACACGGAACCCCACTAATCTACAGACAGAAATGCACGAGGTGGCTAAAAACAGACCTCCATCCTATGCTAGCTTGCTACCGATGGCCCGGCTAGCTGTCAGAATCACCGTTACCCCAACCAACCTCACTACTCACTGGACCCTTATGATCACTCGACTAAGCATGCCTCTCCTTAATGTCAATATGCCTTGTCCATTGTTGTTTTGGTTAGTGTTTATTGGCTAATTTCACTGTAGAGCCTCTTGCCCTGCTCATTATACCTTATCCAACCTTTCAGTTCCACCGCCCACACATGCGATGACATCACCTGGTTTCAATGATGTTTCACAATGATGTGACAATATCTCTCTCATCTTCACTCAATACCTAGGTTTACCTCCACTATATTCACATCCTACCATACCTTTGTCTGTACATTATACCTTGAAGCTATTTTATCGCCCCCAGAAACCTCCTTTTACTCTCTGTTCCGGACGTTCTAGACGACCAATTCTCATAGCTTTTAGCCGTACCCTTATCCGACTCCTCCTCTGTTCCTCTGGTGATGTAGAGGTGAATCCAGGCCCTGCAGTGCCTAGCTCCACTCCTATTCCCCAGGCGCTCTCTTTTGATGACTTCTGTAACCGTAATAGCTTTGGTTTCATGCATGTTAACATTAGACGCCTCCCTAAGTTTGTTTTATTCACTGCTTTAGCACACTCTGCCAACCCGGATGTTCTAGCCGTGTCTGAATCCTGGCTTAGGAAGATCACCAAAAATGCTGAAATCTTCATCCCTAACTACAACATTGTCATACAAGATAGAACGGCCAAAGGGGGCGGTGTTGCAATCTACTGCAGAGATAGCCTGAAGAGTTCTGTCCTACTATCCAGGTCTGTACCCAAACGATTTGAACTTCTACTTTTAACAATCCACCTCTCTAAAAACAAGTCTCTCACCGTTGGCGCCTGCTATAGACCCCCCTCTGCCCCCAGCTGTGCTCTGGACACCATATGTGAACTGATTGCCCCCCATCTATCTTCAGAGCAAGTGCTGCTAGGCAACCTAAACTGGAACATGCTTAACACCCCAGCCATCCTACAATCTAAGCTTGATGCCCTCAATCTCAGACAAATGATCAATGAACCTACCAGGTACCACCCCAAGGCCATAAACACGGGCACCCTCATAGATATCATCCTAACCAACTTGCCCTCTAAATACACCTCTGCTGTTTACAACCAAGATCTCAGCGATCACTGCCTCATTGCCTGCATCCGTAATGGGTCAGAGGTCAAACTACCTCCACTCATCACTATCAAACGCTCCCTGAAACACTTCAGCGAGCAGGCCTTTCTAATCGGCCTGGCCGGGGTATCCTGGAAGGATATTGACCTCATCCCGTCAGTAGAGGATGCCTGTTTTTTTATTTTAAATGCCTTCCTCGCCATCTTAAATAAGCATGCCCCATTCAATAAATTTAGAACCAGGAACAGATAAAGCCCTTGCTTCTCTCCAGACCTGACTGCCCTTAACCAACACAAAAACATCCTATGGCGTTCTGCATTAGCATCGAACAGCCCCTGTGATATGCAACTTTTCAGGGAAGCTAGAAACCAATATACACAGGCAGTTAGAAAAGCCAAGGCTAGCTTTTTCAAGCAGAAATTTACTTCCTGCAAAACAAACTCAAAAAAGTTCCGGGACACTGTAAAGAACATGGAGAATAAGAACACCTCCTCCCAGCTGCCCACTGCACTGAGGATAGGAAACACTGTCACCACCGATAAATCCACTATAATTGAGAATTTCAAGCATTTTTCAACGGCTGGCCATGCTTTCCACCTGGCTAACCCTACCCCGGTCAACAGCACTACACCCCCCACAGCAACTCGCCCAAGCCAAATCCAGTCAGCTGATGTTCTGAAAGAGCTGCCAAATCTGGACCCCTACAAATCAGCCGGGATAGACAATCTGGACCCTTTCTTTCTAAAGATTATCTGACGATATTGTTGCAACTCCTATTACTAGCCTGTTCAACCTCTCTTTCGTGTCATCTGAGATTCCCAAAGATTGGAAAGAATCTGCGGTCATCCCCCTCTTCAAACGGGGGACACTCTTGACCCAAACTGCTACAGACCTATATCTATCCTACCCTGCCTTTCTAAGGTCTTCGAAAGCCAAGTCAACAAACAGATTACCGACCATTTGGAATCCCACCATACCTTCTCCGCTATGCAATCTGGTTTCAGAGCTGGTCTTGGGTGCACCTCAGCCAAGCTCAAGGTCCTAAATGATATCTTAACCACCATCGATAAGAAACAATACTGTGCAGCCGTATTCATTGATCTGGCCAAGGCTTTTGACTCTGTCAATCACCACGTCCTCATCGGCAGACTCGACAGCCTTGGTTTCTCAAATGATTGCCTCGCCTGGTTCACCAACTACTTATCTGATAGAGTTCAGTGTGTCAAATAGGAGGGCCTGTTGTCCGGACCTCTGGCAGTCTCTATGGGGGTGCCACAGGGTTCAATTCTCGGGCCGACTCTCTTCTCTGTATACATCAATGATGTTGCTCTTGCTGCTGGTGAGTCTCTGATCCACCTCTACCCAGACGACACCATTCTGTATGCTTCTGGCCCTTCTTTGGACACTGTGTTAACAACCCTCCAGACGAGCTTCAATGTCATACAACTCTCCTTCCGTGGCCTCCAATTGCTCTGAAATACAAGGAAAACTAAATGCATGCTCTTCAACCGATCGCTGCCTGCACCTGCCCGCCCGTCCAACATCACTACTCTGGACGGTTCTGACTTAGAATATGTGGACAACTACAAATACCTAGGTGTCTGGTTAGACTATAAACTCTCCTTCCAGACTCACATCAAACATCTCCAATCCAAAGTTAAATCTAGAATTGGCTTCCTATTTCGCAACAAAGCATCTTTCACTCATGCTGCCAAACATACCCTTGTAAAACTGACAATCCTACCGATCCTCGACTTTGGCGATGTCATTTACAAAATAGCCTCCAATACCCTACTCAATAAATTGGATGCAGTCTATCACAGTGCCATCCGTTTTATCACCAAATCCCCATATACTACCCACCACTGCGACCTGTACGCTCTTGTTGGCTGGCCCTCACTTCATAGTCGTCGCCAAACCCACTGGCTCCAGGTCATCTACAAGACCCTGCTAGGTAAAGTCCCCCTTTATCTCAGATCGCTGGTCACCATAGCAGCACCCACTGTAGCATGCGCTCCAGAAGGTAAGAGCGTCTGCTAAATGACTTAAATGTAAATGTAAATGTATATCTCTCTGGTCACCCCCAAAACCAATTATTCCTTTGGCCGCCTCTCCTTCCAGTTCTCTGCTGCCAATGATTGGAATGAACTACAAAAATCTCTGAAACTGGAAACACTTATCTCCCTCACTAGCTTTAAGCACCAGCTGTCAGAGCAGCTCACATATTACTGCACATGTACATAGCCCATCTATAATTTAGCCCAAACAACTACCTCTCCCCCTACTGTATTTGTTTATTTTGCTCCTATGCACCCCATTATTTCTATCTCTACCTTGCACATTGTTCCACTGCAAATTCCAGTGTTTTACTTGCTATATTGTATTTACTTCGCCACCATGGCCTTTTTTTGCCTTTACCTCCCTTATCTCACCTCATTTGCTCACATTTTATATAGCCTTATTTTTCTACTGTATTATTGACTGTATGTTTGTTTTACTCCATGTGTAACTCTGTGTTGTTGTATGTGTTGAACTGCTTTGCTTTATCTTGGCCAGGTCGCAATTGTAAATGAGAACTTGTTCTCAACTTGCCTACCTGGTTAAATGAATAAAGGTGAAATAAACTTCCACTCCACTGAATAGCAGGCTAGTGATTGATTTGCAACTATTGCAGTTAGCCACTGATTCCTTCCAAACCACTCATTGTTGAATTTGCAATTTCCAACTTGTAATTTTTATGTCCAATGGCCGATGAGCACCGATACTTTTTATCTATAATTTCTCTTCATATGACTAGGATTGAAAAGGATTTGCCAGTAGATTGTCGACGTGATTCATGAAGATGACTGCTTGTCTAGCTTGCTAGCTCTGATTTTGAAAGTATGTTGTTGGCATGATCAATCCAATCAAAGCTACGGTAGATATATAACTCTATCCTCCTAATTCCTGCTTACAAGCACAAATTAAAGCAGGGGGCACCAATGACTCAGTCTATAAAAACGTGGCCAGACGAAGCAGATGCTAAACTACTGGACTGTTTTGCTAGCACAGACTGGAATATGTGCCAGGGTTCTTCCGATGGCATTGAGGAGTACACCACATCAGTCACTGGCTTTATCAATAAGTGCATTGAGGATGTCGTCCCCACAGTGACTATACGTACATACACCAACCAGAAGCCATGGATTACAGGCAACATTCGCTTTCAAGGAGCGGGACTTTAACCCAGAAGCTTATATGAAACCGCGCTATGCCCCCCGACGAACCATCAAACAGGCAAAGCGTCAATACAGGACTAAGATCGAATTGTACTACACCGGCTCCGACGCTCCTCGGATGTGGCAGGGCTTGCAAACTATTACAGACTACAAAGGGAAGCACAGCCAAGAGTTGCCAGATGAGCTAAATAACTTCTATGCTCACTTCGAGGCAAGTAACACTGAAACATGCATGAGAGCATCAGCTGTTCCGGGTGACTGTGTGATCAAGCTCTCCACAGCCGATGTCAGTAAGACCTTTAAACAGGCCAACATTCACAAGGTCGCTGGGCCAGACAGATTACCAGGACGTGTGCGTGCTCAGTCCCCTCCTGTACTCCCTGTTCACTCATGACTGCACAGCCAGGCACAACTCCAACACCATCATTAATTTTGCTGAGGACACATCAGTGGTAGGCCTGATCACCGACAATGAAGAGACAGACTATAGGGAGGAGGTCAGAGACCTGACCGTGTGGTGCAAGGACAACAACCTCACTCTCAACGTGATCAAGTCAAAGGAGATGATTGTACAGGAAAAGGATGACCGAGCACGCCCCCATTCTCATTGACAAGGCTGTCAAGGAGCACGTTGAGAGCTTCAAGTTCCTTGGCGTCCACATCACCAACAAACTAACATGGTCCAAAAACACCAAGACAGTCGTCAAGAGGGCACGACAAAACCTATTCCCCCTCAAGAGACTGAAAAGATTTGGCATGGGTCCTCAGATCCTCAAAAGGTTTTACAGCTGCACCATCGAGAGCATCCTGATGGGTTGATTCACTACCTGGTATGGCAACTGCTTGGCGTCCGACCGCAAGGCACTTCTGAGGTCGTGCTTATGGCCCAGCTTCTACCCCCAAGTCATAAGACTCCTGAACAGTTCATCAAATGGCTACCCAGACTATTTGCACCCCCCCATGCTGCTGCTACTCTCTGTCATCATCGATGCATAACCACTTTAATAACCCCACCCGCATGTACATAATTACCTCAAGTACCTTGACACCGGTGCCCCCGCACATTGACAAATTGACTCTGAACTGGTACCCCTGTATATAGCCCTGCTATTGTTATTTACTGCTGCTCTTTAATATTTTTTTTATGGGGGGGTATTTTCTTAAAACTGCATTATTGGTTTATTAAGGGCTTGTAAGTAAGCATTTCACTGTAAGGTCTACACCTGTTGGATTCGGCGCATGTGACAAACCAAATTGGATTCAATTTTATAACGTAATTTGACATAATTTTATCTGTGGCCAATGACCTTGAGCCTTCTTGGATGGGCACTTCTAATGTAACTATGGCAGCACCCAGGGGCTTGCATTTTCGAGCTCTACCTGCAGATTTTGCAGTGACATAGTGTCCCCATGAGTGGCAGAACACTGAGCCAATCACGATGCAACTAGAGAACATTACCAACCCTTACACTCCGTATTTTCCGCTGGCTGCCCCACCACCACAGAAAGCACTGAGCTAGGCTTAAACACCTGCATTTTGGAGCTGCCTTACTCAAGAAACCATGTTTGTATGGGGCTTTATTAACTCAATAAAATATTTGTTTTTTACATTGTTTGAAAACTGATGTGACAGGTACTAATGCCAAAAGTACATGCAAAACAGGCCCCACCTGCCCTGAATGACAGGTCGCCAATGCAATACTTATAGGCCTAGGGTAACATATAGACAGTACATATAGGCCTAGGGTTACATATAGACACTACATATAGGCCTAGGGTTACATATAGACACTACATATAGGCCTAGGGTTACATATAGACACTACATATAGGCCTAAGGTTACATATAGACACTACATATAGGCCTAGGGTTACATATAGACATTACATATAGGCCTAGGGTTACATATAGACATTACATATAGGCCTAGGGTTACATATATACATTACATATAGGCCTAGGGTTACATATAGACATTACATATAGGCCTAGGGTTACATATAGACACTACATATAGGCCTAGGGTTACATATAGACACTACATATAGGCCTAGGGTTACATATAGACACTACATATAGGCCTAGGGTTACATATAGACATTACATATAGGCCTAGGGTTACATATAGACATTACATATAGGCCTAGGGTTACATATATACATTACATATAGGCCTAGGGTTACATATAGACATTACATATAGGCCTAGGGTTACATATAGACACTACATATAGGCCTAGGGTTACATATAGACATTACATATAGGCCTAGGGTTACATATAGACATTACATATAGGCCTAGGGTTACATATAGACATTACATATAGGCCTAGGGTTATATATAGACACTACATATAGGCCTAGGGTTACATATAGACATTACATATAGGCCTAGGGTTACATATAGACATTACATATAGGCCTAGGGTTACATATAGACATTACATATAGGCCTAGGGTTACATATAGACATTACATATAGGCCTAGGGTTACATATAGACATTACATATAGGCCTAGGGTTACATATAGACATTACATATAGGCCTAGGGTTACATATAGACACTACATATAGGCCTAGGGTTACATATAGACACTACATATAGGCCTAGGGTTACATATAGACACTACATATAGGCCTAGGGTTACATATAGACACTACATATAGGCCTAGGGTTACATATAGACACTACATATAGGCCTAGGGTTACATATAGACACTACATATAGGCCTAGGGTTACATATAGACATTACATATAGGCCTAGGGTTACATATAGACATTACATATAGGCCTAGGGTTACATATAGACACTACATATAGGCCTAGGGTTACATATAGACATTACATATAGGCCTAGGGTTACATATAGACATTACATATAGGCCTAGGGTTACATATAGACATTACATATAGGCCTAGGGTTACATATAGACATTACATATAGGCCTAGGGTTACATATAGACACTACATATAGGCCTAGGGTTACATATAGACATTACATATAGGCCTAGGGTTACATATAGACATTACATATAGGCCTAGGGTTACATATAGACATTACATATAGGCCTAGGGTTACATATAGACACTACATATAGGCCTAGGGTTACATATAGACACTACATATAGGCCTAGGGTTACATATAGACATTACATATAGGCCTAGGTTACATATAGACACTACATATAGGCCTAGGGTTACATATAGACATTACATATAGGCCTAGGGTTACATATAGACACTACATATAGGCCTAGGGTTACATATAGACATTACATATAGGCCTAGGGTTACATATAGACATTACATATAGGCCTAGGGTTACATATAGACACTACATATAGGCCTAGGGTTACATATAGACATTACATATAGGCCTAGGGTTACATATAGACACTACATATAGGCCTAGGGTTACATATAGACATTACATATAGGCCTAGGGTTACATATAGACATTACATATAGGCCTAGGGTTACATATAGACACTACATATAGGCCTAGGGTTACATATAGACATTATATATATAGGCCTAGGGTTACATATAGACACTACATATAGGCCTAGGGTTACATATAGACATTACATATAGGCCTAGGGTTACATATAGACACTACATATAGGCCTAGGGTTACATATAGACACTACATATAGGCCTAGGGTTACATATAGACATTACATATAGGCCTAGGGTTACATATAGACATTACATATAGGCCTAGGGTTACATATAGACATTACATATAGGCCTAGGGTTACATATAGACATTACATATAGGCCTAGGGTTACATATAGACATTACATATAGGCCTAGGGTTACATATAGACATTACATATAGGCCTAGGGTTACATATAGACATTACATATAGGCCTAGGGTTACATATAGACACTACATATAGGCCTAGGGTTACATATAGACATTACATATAGGCCTAGGGTTACATATAGACACTACATATAGGCCTAGGGTTACATATAGACATTACATATAGGCCTAGGGTTACATATAGACACTACATATAGGCCTAGGGTTACATATAGACACTACATATAGGCCTAGGGTTACATATAGACATTACATATAGGCCTAGGGTTACATATAGACATTACATATAGGCCTAGGGTTACATATAGACACTACATATAGGCCTAGGGTTACATATAGACACTACATATAGGCCTAGGGTTACATATAGACATTACTACATATAGGCCTAGGGTTACATATAGACATTACATATAGGCCTAGGGTTACATATAGACATTACATATAGACACTACATATAGGCCTAGGGTTACATATAGACACTACATATAGGCCTAGGTTACATATAGACATTACATATAGGCCTAGGGTTACATATAGACATTACATATAGGCCTAGGGTTACATATAGACACTACATATAGGCCTAGGGTTACATATAGACATTACATATAGGCCTAGGGTTACATATAGACATTACATATAGGCCTAGGGTTACATATAGACATTACATATAGGCCTAGGGTTACATATAGACACTACATATATAGGGTTACATATAGACATTACATATAGGCCTAGGGTTACATATAGACACTACATATAGGCCTAGGGTTACATATAGACACTACATATAGGCCTAGGGTTACATATAGACATTACATATAGGCCTAGGGTTACATATAGACATTACATATAGGCCTAGGGTTACATATAGACAGGGTTACATTACATATAGGCCTAGGGTTACATATAGACATTACATATAGGCCTAGGGTTACATATAGACATTACATATAGGCCTAGGGTTACATATAGACACTACATATAGGCCTAGGGTTACATATAGACACTACATATAGGCCTAGGTTACATATAGACATTACATATAGGCCTAGGGTTACATATAGACATTACATATAGGCCTAGGGTTACATATAGACACTACATATAGGCCTAGGGTTACATATAGACACTACATATAGGCCTAGGGTTACATATAGACATTACATATAGGCCTAGGGTTACATATAGACACTACATATAGGCCTAGGGTTACATATAGACATTACATATAGGCCTAGGGTTACATAGGACATTACATATAGGCCTAGGGTTACATATAGACACTACATATAGGCCTAGGGTTACATATAGACATTATATATATAGGCCTAGGGTTACATATAGACACTACATATAGGCCTAGGGTTACATATAGACATTACATATAGGCCTAGGGTTACATATAGACACTACATATAGGCCTAGGGTTACATATAGACACTACATATAGGCCTAGGGTTACATATAGACATTACATATAGGCCTAGGGTTACATATAGACATTACATATAGGCCTAGGGTTACATATAGACATTACATATAGGCCTAGGGTTACATATAGACATTACATATAGGCCTAGGGTTACATATAGACATTACATATAGGCCTAGGGGTTACATAGGCCTAGGGTTACATATAGACATTACATATAGGCCTAGGGTTACATATAGACATTACATATAGGCCTAGGGTTACATATAGACATTACATATAGGCCTAGGGTTACATATAGACATTACATATAGGCCTAGGGTTACATATAGACACTACATATAGGCCTAGGGTTACATATATAGGCCTAGGGTTACATATACATATAGGCCTAGGGTTACATATAGACACTACATATAGGCCTAGGGTTACATATAGACACTACATATAGGCCTAGGGTTACATATAGACATTACATATAGGCCTAGGGTTACATATAGACATTACATATAGGCCTAGGGTTACATATAGACACTACATATAGGCCTAGGGTTACATATAGACACTACATATAGGCCTAGGGTTACATATAGACATTACATATAGGCCTAGGGTTACATATAGACATTACATATAGGCCTAGGGTTACATATAGACATTACATATAGGCCTAGGGTTACATATAGACACTACATATAGGCCTAGGGTTACATATAGACATTACATATAGGCCTAGGGTTACATATAGACATTACATATAGGCCTAGGGTTACATATAGACACTACATATAGGCCTAGGGTTACATATAGACATTACATATAGGCCTAGGGTTACATATAGACATTACATATAGGCCTAGGGTTACATATAGACATTACATATAGGCCTAGGGTTACATATAGACACTACATATAGGCCTAGGGTTACATATAGACATTACATATAGGCCTAGGGTTACATATAGACACTACATATAGGCCTAGGGTTACATATAGACACTACATATAGGCCTAGGGTTACATATAGACATTACATATAGGCCTAGGGTTACATATAGACATTACATATAGGCCTAGGGTTACATATAGACATTACATATAGGCCTAGGGTTACATATAGACATTACATATAGGCCTAGGGTTACATATAGACATTACATATAGGCCTAGGGTTACATATAGACACTACATATAGGCCTAGGGTTACATATAGACACTACATATAGGCCTAGGGTTACATATAGACATTACATATAGGCCTAGGGTTACATATAGACATTACATATAGGCCTAGGGTTACATATAGACACTACATATAGGCCTAGGGTTACATATAGACACTACATATAGGCCTAGGGTTACATATAGACATTACATATAGGCCTAGGGTTACATATAGACATTACATATAGGCCTAGGGTTACATATAGACATTACATATAGGCCTAGGGTTACATATAGACATTACATATAGGCCTAGGGTTACATATAGACACTACATATAGGCCTAGGGTTACATATAGACATTACATATAGGCCTAGGGTTACATATAGACATTACATATAGGCCTAGGGTTACATATAGACATTACATATAGGCCTAGGGTTACATATAGACACTACATATAGGCCTAGGGTTACATATAGACATTGACTCTCGCTCCATCTGTTGGAGGCTTGAAATAACAAAACTTTTAACTGTTGCCGAAAATTGTAGCCGAGACATACTCTGTCATATACCATTTTTATTTTATTGTTGTTCGTTTTGCCTTTTCAAGCGCTTTGAGATTCTTTCTGTAATGAAAAGCGCTATAGAAGTTGAATAAATGAATGAAAATGACACTGCAGTTGGTGAATGTATTGTTTGTAAGGTAAATGAGCATTAGAATGCAGTAGACCTTAGACTGACTAGTATATGAACTCTGTATTTCCCTTGTTCCTCTGAGTTTTTGATCATCTCCATGGTGTGCGTATTGTTTTTTTATAGAACGTGTTTGATGCACAAGTGCATGTATTGTCTTTTACGCGCAAAACTGTGATAGATGATCCTTTACGCACTTCCGTTGTATACATTCCTGTGCATTTATTTTTCATGTTGCCTCTATACATTAACGTGGTCATGTTATATTTATGTTTTGTACATAATTTATTCTCCTGACATGCGACATTTACTTGCCCCGCCACATCAGCTTCCCTCTACAACGCTGCCCGAGGAAGAATAGTAGTCAAAATGCGTGCAGTTGTTCGTCCTGATGTATAATGCTGACTGCTGCTATATGTATTATTTTGTAAATATATTCCATAAAAGTTTACTACAACATACTGGCCTCCTACTCGTCTTCTTTTTTAGATAAAAAAAAATGAACACTTATTTTTTTCTTAAAATTGCGTTGTTGGTTAACGGTTGTAAGTAAGCATTTCAAGGTGTCTTATGTGGCAAGACCAGACGTGACATAGTAAATGTAAATCCGGGATACTCAAATTAGTATGATACTGTATGTTTTGTTTGATATGGTTACATGGGACAGATGGTTGGTTGTATAACGCGAACACCTAGCAACCCAAATGTTGGTGTAAGGTCAATGCATTTTGATAGTCTATACATGAGAGCTTTCCTTTGCCATACTTTTCAATCTCGATATGCTGATAAAACTACATGCTGTTTATTTGTGCTTGAGGTATGCTCATTCTGGTAAAATGTGATTAAAAGGAAAACAGGAATTTACAGGGATGATATACGTTGAATGGTGTTGTTGGAGCTAAGAGAAATTACTTAAATTGGCAGACAGGTGAAAACTCATGGAAGATAAACTTGTGTTTAGCATTAGTGCTACAATGGTTTAAATTAAAGGGAAAGAGTCATGTACTCTGAAAGACTAATTACCCATTCTTGGCTGCAATGAAATACAAACAAAATTGATTCTGTGCTCTTATCTTGTTTTCACTATGTGACATAGATCATCATAAATCAACATTGAATAAAGCATTGGGGGTGATTATGAGGTCTTGTGTTTTCAGAACATCAAAATCAGTAGAGTGTTTCTAATAAATATTTTCATGGCTGGAAAATAAAATACAAAGAAACAGATCATGATGATACTGTAATGTGGAGAATTTACACTGCATGTCTAATTGTCATGGTGACATTTACCATGAAGAGCAATGTATCAGCAATGCAATGTTACTGTACTGTCATCGTGACTTAACGTTTCAACTAGTAGTACTACTGGCAGTAGTTTATCCTGTAGGAGAATGTGAATGTCCCAGTACTGTGGTAAAGCAAATTGACTAGTTTGATTTAAACATTTTGATAGACCTTCAATCCTTTTGACTTGTAATAGGAGATGTGTAGTAGCTACACTACCGTATTCTTCATGCACACAAGCTGTACTCACTGCACCTGTGCTCTGACTGAACAAATAATGGAAACACTTAGCTACACTGCTAACCTCATGTGATATGTCAACTTTTACATTATGAACATGTGCTCCTGTAACACAAAATACACAGATGGGACATCATCAAATGTAAGAGGATGCATATATTTTCAAAACATTGCATATTTCAAAATGCTGGATGTGGCCTAGACTATAGGCCTACAGTATCATCACACCATTCGATTATCATCAGTCGAGCACTACGATAAACATATTTTTGCCCCCTCAGTTTTTAAGCTTGCCCTCCCCCACCTTCCCCTCAGCAACCAGTTCAGTTTCCATCTCTGGCCTTTGTGGCTGAAGTGGTTTATTTTGCAACATTAAGGAGAAGCCAGTGCAATATCCATGCATTCTGAAGTCACTGACACCCACAGGGTTACACTGCTGCCCAAGCTGTCTCACGAAGCGCTCTGTACCAGTAATGGTGGCTGTAGTGAGGGTAAAGTGTGAGAAGATTGTGTGTGAGTGACTCAAAGGAAGATGTGTTAGATAAAAAAATTACAGAGCAAGAACATCATTGAAGATATTACCGTCCAAGTAAAATTAAACTACGTCTTTCAACCATATGAAATCATCCTTAAATATTTTTTACTTGAAACAGAACCATATTTGGCATAATCAAACTCCTAAAACTCTTAGTTTTTGCATTCTAATGCTAAAACCACCAACTGACTTGTCACCCAATTACAACAGAGGAGAATGTACTTTTTTTTGTTGCATTGAAATTTGGGGTTTGCCACTAAATATTCTGTGAAAATGACCAGCAAAAAAACCTCAAGGTACCCAGCAGTGTATTTAAAGGCTCTTCTCTCTCATCCAGTATAGAATCAAGAAACAACTCTCTTCGTTTTACATCTCCAAGAGAAAGAGCACATGGTATGATATGAAGTCTCAATTTTTATACATGTTATCTTTTGATCTCTAGTCATAAAACCTGAAGGACAACAATTCTTCATACAGATCTTAAGGTATATTGTCCTATTTCTTAAAACTTGATTTCACGTGCACTGTACTGTAATTGATAAATACGTAGTGCTTGGAACAGCAATACATTTCACTGATCAAATGGATTAGTACAACACATTTACTCATAGATTACCATTACAAGCTCACTACAGTGTGTCACTACAGTGTGTGGTGGCAGGTAGCCTAGCGGTTAAGAGCATTGAGCCAGTGACCGAAAGGTTGCTGTTTCAAATCCCAGAGCTGACGCTGACTAGGTGAAAAATCTGTTTTGATTACTTCTACTTACTTTGATTTTTGATTACTTCTACTTTTTTCTATTAAGAGGGTGATGAAGGAGCTGTGTCTACTTCTACTGATCTGCTGGGCAGGCACACTCCAGTGCCTGGCAGAGAGTTTGAGGGGAAAGATTCCTGGCAAGCCACAGGAATGTGAGCAGGCCGAGTTTGTCCCTGGTTACAACCTGGCAGGGGAAGGTTTCGACATTGTGAAGATGCAGCGAAAAGGTTCTTATGTGATCGACATGGAAAATTGGGAGCGGGAGGGAGACACTTGTGAGTTAGCTGTCAATTTCTATTTGGGTGGAATAAAACAGAAGCTTCCAGCAGCCATGGCAAACTGGAGAGCCCTCACCGACTGCAAGCGGGAGGTCTCAAGCAGCATCTATGAATCCAGTGAGTCCCTCATCAATACCACAACTTCAGCCGTGACCAACAACTGGAAACTTGGCTTGGACCTTGAGATTCCTGAAGTAAAGTTCAAGACCATCATTGGAGGGACAGATTCCAGAGAAGCAACATATGCCATTGCAAAGTCGAAGCAGGACAGATACAGTTTCACCAGGCATGAAGTCCATTGTAGCATCTACAGGTGATGCGCTCAACTTCAGTGACTAAACTAAAAGATTCTTAAAGAGGCTGTAATATGAGGCTAATATAATGCTTTTCATGAATATTGTGTATCCATTGCATGATAAGTTCACGTACAATACCATCACATGCTTACCAATTGCGTTCAACTTAACTGCTATTACTAAAACACAACCGATTATTGTTAAATGTTAACCAAACCATTGTCACTTTTTTCCTCAGATATAGCCTGGTTGAAGATCCTCCTCTTCACAAACAATTTCTGAATTCGGTGAAGAAGCTCCCCACTGTTTATGACCTCAAGTCTAAGCCGGCCTATAGAAACCTGATAGACACATACGGCACTCATTTCACCTCTCAAGTCAACCTGGGAGGGAAAGTGAGCGCTGTAACTTCCATCAAGTCTTGTCAGGCGACTATGAACGGAGTGACAGTCACTGCAGTGAAGGACTGTCTCGATGTCGAGGCCTCCTTGTCATATCAATACAGCGCTAGTTTGACCGCCGAGCTTCACTACTGTAATGAACTAAAGAAGAAACTTGGCACCAACCGAAGTTTCAGCAGCATGTTCAGTGACCGCCACTCGGAAATTAAAGGAGGGGTACTAAATGGAGGCGACCTGCTGTTCTCAGGTGCGTTGGACGCAAACGCCTACAAAGAGTGGCTGGAGTCCTTGAAAACGATCCCTGACGTGGTGCACTACTTCCTTAAGCCCCTTCACATCCTGTTGAAAAGTAGACATCCTGCTCAACCTGGGCTGAAGAAAGCAGTGGAGGAGTACATCCTTGAAAACGCCCTGATCAAGAAATGCTCAGAGTCCTGTCAGATAGGTACGAGGACCAGCCAAAGGGATCACTGTGCCTGTGTCTGCCACAGTGATCAGAGCATCAAGTCCAACTGTTGCCCTGCTGGGAAAGGCCTGGCCAGGCTACAAGTCTATGGTTTGAGAGCAAAGGGACTATACGGGGACATTTCAACCGAAACAGATGGTTTTGTTGAGATCTCATATGATAAACAAGTCAAACTCACTGAGGTGATCAAAGACGACGACAATCCCGTTTGGCCAGAGAGCTTTGAATTCGGACCCATCCATATCAACTTTGCCACCAAACTCACTTTCAAGGTGTATGACACAGACGGAGTTGTTTGGAACAAAGATGTCCTGGGTGAATGTTCCTTTGATCTGCGTAGAGGAAATGTGAGTGACGTCTGTGTGTTCAAATATGGCACATTCTTCTTCTCCTACACAGTGCAATGTGCTCCCAGCCTTGGAGGCTCACGCTGTGAAGAGTACATCCCCTCTCCTATGAGCGCCTCCCTAGCAAAAGTCTTCCACTCCAGAAATGGCATGCTGGCTGGGGAGAATTGGCGACCTGAGTTGGGCAGGAATGATGCGGTTGACAAGGTTGGCTTAAAGAGATGTCATGGTGAATAAGGCATGAGGTGAGCGACGAGTTGGTGACTGCTTCGCATTGCATAGTTCAGCATTTCAGATGGTCCCTTTGGCCACAGGCAGGATCATGGTTAGATGATTCATGTGAAATTAAACTAGAGTGAAATGTGTCATGTGTTTCTGTTCGATCTGTAACATTGATAGTATGAGGAATTGCTTTGCACTGGTTTATTTTTTGCATTAAAGCACTGAGAAAGACGAAATATAATGTTTTAGCTTTTTCTTTGTTCAAAGTATAATATAATTATAATTGCATTGGATTTGCTTTACAATTTTGACGTGACAGATATTGTGAAAATGTTTTTAGCACCTCATCTTGTATTAGTTGTATCATCTTGTACCAAAATATAATTCCCAATAATTACATCTAAGGCTTTTGCTATATATATATATATTTCTTTTTAAAGGTATCTCTAACCACTAGAATGTCATGGTATTTTTTTGAAAATAGTGTAAGGACCCAGAATGCGAATTATACCGTGACATTTGGGGTCCATATTTTTTTCGCGGTACTTCCTATGTGTGCCTGAAATTGTTTTATGGGCCTCAGTGGTGTGTATTCATTACCAAAGAAATAAAATACAAAAGCATGTATCTTTCGTCTCTCTGTGTTTCATAATTATCCTTCAATTTACAAGAGGCTGAATGTATCTAACAGGAGAAAGCGTCTGAGCGAGTGAAACAGCGCCCCTCTGTCTCTCTACATGTAGGCCATCTATCTGATGCTGTCTGGTCCAAACGAGTATGACATGTTTGCCGCCTGTAGCGTTGACGGCAAAGGAAGCCAGCGAGCATCTGACCGCACTTGACAAAAAAAGTATAAACCAAAAAAAGTATTAAACGTGCTAATTTTACCAATCTCATATGTATATACTGTATTATATTCTACTGTATTTTAGTCAATGCCACTCCGACATCCTAACATTGATATATTTCTTAATTCCATTATTTTACTTTTAGATATGTGAGTATTGTTGTGAATTGTTAGATACTAGTGCACTGTTTGAGCTAAGAACACAAGCATTTCGCTACACCCCCAATACAATCTGCTAAAAATGTGTATGTGACCAATACAATTTGATTTGATTTGATATCACGGTCGCAAGGCATATGAATTAACAGGTTATAGAGCAAACAACGCAATTATCCCAGCACATAGATAGTAACAATGGCTTTTTGGGGGAAGGGTGGGGATTGGCTTACCCGGTGATTTTACCTGACATACCGCTACTAAGGGGCCTAGTAGTAAATATGTAATGGTTTTGTACACCAGCTTCAAACAAGGTGAATATACAATATTTTTGGTTGTAGAAAACAGATTTCACAGTGGTTTAGATGGTACAATAATTCTCTACACTATACATTGCTTGTTTTGTCACAAACTGAAATTAGGCAACCAGGAAATGGCGGAGCGATTTCTGCATATTGCACCTTAAAGTCTGTGGGCACTAACTCCATGCAGCACTAATGGGACATTTTAAGACCCACAAAAAGCAGGTCTTAAAAGGTACTGCAGTTGATAAGGGCATGTATTTTGAGAGCAGGAGCACAGCTTTTCCAGCCATGACGCACTGTGGCCATGGATTGATAGATGTGCCTTTTGAGCCAGTGAATTTCATGTTTAGAAACATTCAAAAATGAATGGTTTCCACCCCCCACATTTCGTTGAATTAGATTTTTTTTAAACAAGCAAACTTCATTTTGCTTGTGCAAGTAGGCTATCCATCCCCATTTTTTTCAAAGAGCGCCCCTCTTCTGATTACAAAAGACACACTCCAGTCCATACTATTCAGACCCCCTATAATGCCCTATCAATGGCATGTATATATTTTTTCAATCTGCCTCGCACATAGGCAACGATACAGGAGCCTAGTATTTTATGTCGACATGCCAATGTTTTGTGTAAAGATATTTAGGCCTACGTGTACACAGAGTGCCATGGAACAAGTGAAGCGATTTATTATATCATGCTTCTGACCCGATCCTATGTAGAAATATTGTTCTTGGTTTAAAAAAACAGTTCATGTTTTTTGTTTCATTTGATTGAGAACCAAACTTATTAGAAAGATTCACCGTCAATGGGTGTAACATATGGATGGCTCGAATGCACGGCTATTTCAGGAGAAGTGCAAATCTGATCTGTAAGATGGTTCCATGATGTTTCTAAAAACATTACATTTGCGAGCAGTATAACAGTGAATGGACATTCCCCCTTTGTCTTTATATTGGATCTTTATCAAGGCCATAAGAAAAGTTTGGATGTGCGTAAAACCCTACATAGTTTAAGATGCCTCGTCTGTATTATACGCCCACGAGGTGCAATTATGGTGTCTGTAACTGTATTTACATATAGCCTATTTAAAACATGTGTTGTTTCTTTTTTTTAATAGAATTCGATTAGAGTTATATACCGTCATTTTAGGCCTTATCAATAGCCTTGTGAGTTGAATCTTGCTTCTTGACTACGTTTGGCATGTCCCTGTCGAGACTGCAATATACAGTCGGCCTCGCCCCTATATCTGTCACGTTCGATGTATGGAGGAGACCAAGGCGCAGCGTGATGTGAATACATACTTCTTTAATGAAGACGAAGAAACACTAAACAAACTTACAAAAACAATAAACCGAACATGACGCTATATAATACTAGTACAGGCAACTAGACATAGACATAGATAATCACCCACGAAATACTCAAGGAATATGGCTGCCTAAATATGGTTCCCAATCAGAGACAACAATAAACAGCTGCCTCAGTTGGAGAACCAATCTAGGCAATCATAGACATACAAAACCCCTAGACGGGACAAAAAACATATAATCACCCATGTCACACCCTGACCTAACCAAAATAATAAAGAAAACAAAGAATACTAAGGTCAGAGTGTGACAATACCCCCCCGGTGGGCATATCTCCGCGGTGGCGGTGGCGGTTCTGGTGAGGGACGTGGACCCCGATCCACTTCTGACTCGGCCCACTTACGTAATGTCTTCGGAGCGGGAACCCTCACCACCGACCCCGGACTAGAGGGCGCCATTGGACTGATGGTCGAGTCTAGAGTGAGTGGCGCCTCTGGACTGGAGGGAGACTCTGGCAGATCCGGACTGGAGGGAGACTCTGGCAGCTCAGGACAGACGGGAGACTCTGGCAGCTCAGGACAGACGGGAGACTCTGGCAGCTCTGGAGAGGAGGAAGGCTCTGGCAGCACTGGACAGGCGGGAGCACCTGTAGGAAGGAGACGGAGAGACAGCTTGGTGTGGGGGGCTGCCACCGGAGGGCTGGTGTGTGGAGGTGGCACCGGATAGACCGGACCGTGAAGGCGCACTGGAGCTCTTGAGCACCGAGCCTGCCCAACCTTACCTGGTTGAATGCTCCCCGTAGCCAGGCCAGTGCGGCGAGGTGGAATAGCCCGCACTGGGCAGTAATGGCGAACCGGGGACACCATGCGTAAGGCTGGTGCCATGTACACCGGCCCGAGGAGACGCACTGGAGACCAGATGCGCTGAGCCGGCTTCATGGCACCTGGCTCGATGCCCACTCTAGCCCTACTGCACCGGGCTATGCACGCGCACCAGGGACACCGTGCGCCTCACGGCATAACGCGGTACGGTAAGCAAGGGGAGTTGGCTCAGGTCTCCTACCCGACTTAGCCACACTCCCTGTGTGCCCCCCCCCAAGAACATTTTGGGGCTGCCTCTCGGGCTTCCAACCGTGCTGCCGTGCTACCTCCTCATACCACCGCCTCTCGGCTTTCGCTGCCTCCAGCTCAACCTTGGGGTGGCGATATTCTCCAGCCTGTGCCCAGGGTCCCTTGCCATCCAGAATCTCCTCCCATGTCCAGGAGTCCTGAGATCGCTGCTGCTGCCCGTTACCACGCTGCTTGGTCCTTTGGTGGTGGGTGATTCTGTCACGTTCGATGTATGAATACATATTTCTTTAATGAAGACGAAGAAACACTAAACAAACTTACAAAAACCCCTAGACAGGACAAAAACCATATAATCACCCATGTCACACCCTGACCTAACCAAAATAATAAAGAAAGCAAAGAATACTAAGGTCAGGGCGTGACAATATCAGTGCTAATGCTATAGCCTATGTTTAACAATCCATATTGAAGCAATGAAATTAGAACAATGTGGACTAGAAACATGTTCGACATATTTAGACAATAAGGGGCAGGCTATTTAACAAACTAGGCTATAACGGACTAACATTTGAATTGGAGTTGATGACAACGCAATATATAAAAGAATGTAAATACACAACTTGAAGCAACCACATATTTAGCCATGGAGCACATTTTGATTGGCCAGCGAGAGGCCAAGTCTCGACACACCCACAACTTGTTTATGTATCAAAACCCAGCCATTCCGTGCCACCGGCAGCTACTGCGTCCGTAATTCCATTTGTGAACACAGCAAAACAAATTCTGACACACTTCCAAACCTATAACGCTACCGGTTTACCATTGCGTTAGATTTGTTAACATAGACCCCTGTGAGTTGTAAAGCAATAGCCGACTATGTCAGAAACAGATCAATGATTGAAGTTGTGCCAGTTCATAACTGAACAACTCACAATTTTGGAAACTCCTAACCCTAAGCATTTGTATGTTTGTCATAGAAGATTTTTACATGAACCTTTACCTTCTACTGAATCTGATAACCATGTGCATGCTATGTATTTCTTTGGAAAGGAAAGGTGGGATACCTAGTGTGTTGTACAACTGAATGCATTAACTGAAATGTGTCTTCTGTATTTAACCCAACCCCTCTGAATCTATTGTAAGTCTTCATGAAGCTTGTTTGGTTGCCAGGTTGCCAAAGCCCAGAGCCCCACGCCAGGACCTATTGATCATCACCTAGCAAAACACAAGGGCCCACAAGGTCAGGGGCAATGGGACCCCCAGAGAAACTTCATCTATTTCTGCACTAAGCACTTCACCCCAGAGAATGTTGAACTCTCAGGAGTCAGGTATGTAGTGTCTCTTCCAACTGATAGAGGGCAGAGTTTACTCGGAATTCCACAGGTCAGGTGATAATGTACACTACATATTTGTGGATTCCCTTCAAATTTGTGGATTTGGCTGTTTCAGCCACCCCAGTTGCTGATAGGTGTATAAAATCGAGCACATAGACATGCAATCTCCATAGATAAACATTGGCAGGAGAGTGGCCCGTACCGCAGAGCTCAGTGACTATCAACGTGGCACCACCATAGGATTCCACCTTTCCAACAAATCAGTTAATCAAATGTATTGCTGCCCCGGTCAACTCTAAATGCTGTTATTGTGCAGTGGAAACGTCTCGGAGCAACAACGGCTCAGCCGCGAAATGATAAGACACACAATTTGCTTTAACTTCAAATAGGCCTAGACCTTTTCTCATTTGGGTAAAAGTCAGTTCTCCACCTTCTCCTCTGTCCTCCTCTCTTCTGTGACCCAGAAGCTGATAAGTGGTTGAGGGGAGATGTCAATTCGTTAGTAGGCGATGGAAGTGTCCTCCTCTCCTCGATAGCAAACTTTCATTGAGGATAGTGTGTATCCTACCTGAGAACTTCACAGAAGAGTTTTGACATCTAGGGCCTTTTCTCAATTTGATAGCTCAAGTCCTGCGTTCTCTCTCCTCCGTCCTCTCCCGCCTCCTTTTGAAAAAGGTCAAAGGTAATCGAGGAGGAGAGGGAAGTAAGGAACATGTGCATAAATGAAATGACTGACCTCCACTCGCACCTCATCAGGCAAATTACATTTATAGGGGTGGATCCCAAAATAAATCGATAAATTAAGTTTTATAGATAAAACGATAAGTTGCATATTGTTTTTAAATATGTGCATGTTCATCTCTTCCGACAAATATGTGATTTGCTACGTACATTTTTGCACTTTTAATTTCATGATATATAGCCATTGTTTCCTCATGATCGTAGTTCAACTGTCTAACCACATCAGAACCCAAAGTATACGCTTGTTGTTCTCTGTGTTTAAACCATTTGTAATTTTAAACTAACACTGTATAGCCTCAACATGGTTTAAAATATAATTGTATATAATAGAGGTTCCGTCCTTGCATAGGCAGTTCTGTCTATGAATTTTGTTCAGCCCCATCCCGCAGTTGTTTATCGAAATAGTGGCGGGGCAAATTCGTTGTTATTGTTTGGACTGCAGATTGCCCTTCAAATGGGATTCGGTAATTGAGAGTTGCAAGAACGCCACAGAAAGAACACACGTTTTTATTTTTCTACTTTCGCGCCACATGACATGCGTGTTGGAGTCTGAGGCAAGCTGGTTACCGCTGGCAAATTTTAACAATCGTTTTAATATAAGTCAAAGCCGAATGACTAGACTTTTTAAGGAGCTCGTCATTAACTAGCGAAGTATCGCATGGAAATTGATTTGAGGGCCTTGCTACAAACGTTACTAGCTAACGTTAGTCTCACAATCTCAAGTCATATAAGACGTGGCCATAAACCATTTAACGTTAGCTAGATATGCTAAAAGTAAACAAAGTGTGCCAGTGTGACCCCAGGTGAATGCTTAACTCACTTTTCTTCTCACCCTTTTTGTTTCATGGTGGTTAGACAGTTTTATAATCGTTTGGTGAAATGGTATCTCCGAGAGCTGACAGAGGGATAACCTGTAACCATGCGACCACTGTGGCCCCTCGATGCTTGTGGTTTGTGTTGTACGGAATTGAAGCGTGACAGAAATCAACTTCTACCATGCCTACATTCTGTGTGTCAGGGGTGTGTTCCCCTAAGTGATTTCAAGACAGGTGAGCAATGTTGAACGATGTCACACTATTTAGAAACTATTAAGAATTTGAGTGATTAGGTTGCATTGAGTATGACTCGGCTGAAGAGACTTGACCACGGATCAGATTCAGTCTCTGACCATTCTGATTCACAGTCTGTCCAACAATTAAAATATGCCACACTTGGACTAATCAAACCATTTCTGTGGTAAACGTGTAAGTCTGTTCAAGACATGGCAATGTGATTGCAGACAAGCATTCCTGTCCATCCCGTGAATTGAAAATCACTTCCATTTTCTCCTAGAATGTCCGGTCTGTGGAAGGCAATACACTTCTTCCGAAATCATTGACAATCCTTTCCTCCCTAGCTTCCCCACTGATTCAAAACCCTGGGTAGGTAATGGATGGGTGCTGCTGTGAATGACAGTGAACAAAATAATATTTGTATCACTCAATGTATACATGCAGTAGCCTGTTGGCTATGAATGGAATGAAAGCTGATATGATACCCCTCTTTTTCAGTGTGGGGGTTGTGGTGAGCCTGTGGTCTGTGGCTGGTGTGTAGAATGTGGCGAACCGCTCTGCTCTGACTGTTGCAGCCCACAAGAGGGTGAAGTTAACACGCAACCATAATGTCCTACCCCAATAACCTCCAGGTACAACCCTCTGCCATTGTCAGAACAGGCTATGACCACAAACATTTAGCACTGGCCAATGAAATGTTTTAATCCAGTGGAACACCTTATTCAAAGCAGTGTTAACTAGAGGTCGGACGATTTAATCGGAATGGCCGATTTTTAATTAGGGCCGATTTCAAGTTTTCATAACAATCGGAAATCGGTATTTTTGGGTGCCGATTTGACAATTAACAAGAAAAAAGTAATAACATTATTTAACTAGGCAAGTCAGTTAAGAACAAATTCTTATTTTCAATGACTGCCTAGGAACGGTGGGTTAACTGCCTTGTTCAGGGGCAGAACGACAGATTTTCACCTTGTCAGCTCGGGGGATCCAATCTTGCACCCTTACAGTTAACTAGTCCAACGCAATAACGGCCTGCCTCTCTGTCATTGCACTCCACAAGGAGACTGCCTGTTACGCGAATGCAGTAAGCCAAGGTAAGTTGCTAGCTAGCATTAAACTTATCTCATAAAAAAACAATCAATCATAATCACTAGTTAACTACACATGGTTGATGATATTACTAGGTATTATCTAGCGTTGCATATAATCTGACTGAGCATACAGGTATCGAAGTATCTGGCTGAGCGGTGGTAGGCAGAAGCAGGCGTGTAAACATTTATTCAAACAGCACTTCCGTGCGTTTTGCCAGCAGCTCTTCATTGTGCGTCAAGCATTGCGCTGTTTGACTTCAAGCCTATCAACTCCCGAGATGAGGCTGGTGTAACCGAAGTGAAATGGCTAGCTAGTTAGCATGCGCTAATAGCGTTTCAAACGTCACTCTTTCTGAGCCTTGGAGAGGTTGTTCCCCTTGCTATGTATGGGTAACACTGCTTCGATGGTGGCTGTTGTCATTGTGTTGCTGGTTCGAGCCCAGGCAGGAGCGAGGAGAGGGACGGAAGCTATACTCTTACACTGGCAATACTAAAGTGCCTATAAGAACATCCAATAGTCAAAGGTTAATGAAATACAAATGGTATAGAGGGAAAAAGTCCTATAATTCCTATAATAACTACAACCTAAAACTTATTACCTGGGAATATTGAAGATTCATGTTAAAAGGAACCACCAGCTTTCATATGTTCTGAGCAAAGAACTGAAACGTTAGCTCGTCTTACAAAGCACATATTGCACTTTTACTTATCTAACACTGTTTTTGCATTATTTAAACCAAATTGAACATTATTTACTTAAGTCTAAATTGATTTTATTGATGTATTATATTAAGTTAAATTAAGTGTTCATTCAGTATTGTTGTAATTGCCATTATTACAAATAAAAAATGTTTTAAATCGGCCAATTAATCGGTATCTGCTTTTTTGGTCCTTTTTTGGTCCTCCAATAATCTGTATCGGCGTTGAAAAATCATGATCAGTCGACCTCTAGTGGATATTTATTAGCTGTCAGTGATGGCGTGAAATGTTCAATCTCCAGGTTTCAGCAGGACAGTGTTGTGTCCCATCCTTAAGAGAGAGCAGATGAAGCTTTTCTGTGTGACTTGTGATCAACTGACTTGCTGTGATTGTCAGCTAACCTTCCACAAGGAGCACAAGTAAGATTTCCCTCAAGCACCTCCAAATAAAATTGTATTTGTCACATGGGCCGAATACAACAGGTGTAGGTAGACTTTATCATGAAATGCTTGCTTACGAGCCCTTCCCAACAGTAAAATACACAGGAATGGAGCTACAGTGCATTTGGAATGTATTCAGACCCCCTGACCTGTTCCTAATTTTGTTACGTTACTGCCTTATTCTAAAATTGATAATTTTTCCCCCCTCAATCTACTCAATACCATATAATGACAAAGCAAAAACAGGTTTAGAAATTCCTGGATGCCAGGAACCTTGGCCCCAGTGATATACTGGGCTGCACTACCCTCTAGTGCCTTGAGGTCGGAGGCCGAGCAGTTGCCATACTAGGCGGTGATGCAACCAGTCAGGATGCTCTCGATGGTGCAGCTATAGAACATTTTGAGGACCTGAAGAACCATGCCAAATCTTTTCAGTCTCCTGAGGGGGAATAGGTGTTGTCGTGTCCTCTTCACAAATGTCTTGGTGTGCTTGGACCATTATAGTTCGTTGGTGATGTGGACACCAAGGAACTTGAAGCTCTCAACCTGCTCCACTTCAGCCCCGTCGATGAGAATGGGGACGTACTCGGCCCTGCTTTTCCTGTAGTCCATGATCATCTCCTTTGGCTTGATAACAGGAGAGGTTATCCTGTAACCACACTGCCAGGTCTCTGACTTCCTCCCTACAGGCTGTCTCATCTGTGTCGGTGATCAGGCCCAACACTGTTGTATCGTCGGCAAACTTAATGATGGCGTTGGAATCGTGCTTTGCCATGCATTTATATGTGAACAGGGAGTATAGGAAGGGACTGAGCACGCACCCCTGAGTGGCCCCTGTGTTGAGGAGCAGCGTGGCAGATTTGTTGTTACCTACTCTTACCACCTGGTGGCGGCCCGTCAAAGTCCAGGATCCAGTTGCAGAGGGAGGTGTTTAGTCCCAGGGTCCTTAGCGTAGTGTTTAGCTTTGAGGGCACTATGGTGTTGAACGCTGAGCTGTAGTCAATGAATAGCATTCTCACGTAGGTGTTCCTTTTGTCCAGGTGAGAAAGGGCGGTGTGGAATGCAATAGAGATTGCGTCATGTGTGGATCTGTTGGGGTGGTATGCAAATTGGAGTAGGTCTAGGGTTTCTGGGATAATGGTGTTGTGAGCCATGACCAGCCTTTCAAAGCACTTCATGGCTACAGACGTGAGTGCTACGGGTCGGAAGTAATTTAGGCAGGTTACCTTAGTGTTCTTGGGCACAGGCACTGTGGTGGTGTGCTTGAAACATGTTGGTATTACAGACTTCGTCAGGGACAGTTTGAAAATGTCTGAAGACACTTGCCAGGAAGTTAGCGTATGCTCGGAGTACACGTCCTTGTAATCCGTCTTTCCCTGCGGCCTTCTTGACCTGTTTAAAGGACTTACTCACATCGGCTATGGAGAGCGTGATCACACATTCTTCCGTAACAGCTGGTGCTTTTATGCATGCTTCTCAATGTTGCTTGCCTCGACGCGAGCATAGAAGTCATTTAGGTCGTCTGGTAGGCTCATGTCACTGGGCAGCTTGCAGCTGTGCTTCCTTTTGTAGCACATAATGCCACATCTGACGATCATCGGAGCCGGTGTGGTACGATTCAATGTAAGTCCTGTATTGACACTTTTCCTGTTTGATGGTTCGTCGGAGGGCATAGCAGGAAGCTCTAGCCTTTAGCTCAGTGCGGATTTTGCCTGTAATCCATGGCTTCTGGTTGGGATATGTATGTACGGTCACTGTGGGGACGACGTCATCAATGCACTTATTGTTGAAGCCAGTGACTGATGTGGTGTATTCCTCAATGCCATCGGAAGAATCCCGGAACATATTCCAGTCTGCTAGCAAAACAGTCCTGTAGCTTAGCATCTGTGTTATCTAATCACTGCTTTAGGTTTTACTTGTAAGCGGGAATCAGAAGGATGGAATTATGGTCAAATTTTCCAAATTGGGGGTGAGTGAGAGCTTTGTACGTGTCTCTGTGTGTGGAGTAAAGGTGGTCGAGTTTATTTATTCCCCCCCTAACCCTAACCTAACCTAACCCCCCTCTGGTTGCACATGCTGTAGAAATGAGGTGAAATGGATTTAAGTTTCCCTGTATTAAAGCCCCCGGCCACTAGGAGCGCCGCCTCTAGATGAGCATTTTCTTGTTTGCTTATGGCCTTAAGGTTGGTTGAGTGCGGTCTTAGTGCTAGCATCGGTTTGGGGTGGTAAATAGACTGCTACGAAAAATATAGATAGTACAGCTTATCATAAGATACTCTACCTCAGGTGAGCAAAACCTTGAGACTTCCTTAACTTACAGCTGAAATCCCGTGAACGGGATCTATTTGACAACAGCCAGTGACAGTGCAGGGCGCCAAATTCAAACACATCTCATAATTACAATTTCTCAAACATACAAGTATTATACACCATTTTAAAGATAAACTGATTGTTAATCCCACCACAGTGTCCGATTTAAAAAAAATTAAAAAATAAGGCTTTACGACGAAAGCATTCCATGCGATTATGTTGGGTCAGCGCCTAGTCACAAAAAACAGCCATTTTCCAGCCAAAGAGAGGAATCACAAAAAGCAGAAATAGAGGGAAAATTCATCACTAACCTTTGATCTTCATCAGATGGCACTCATTGGACTTAATGTTACACAATACATGTATGTTTTGTTTGATGAAGTTCATATTTATATCCAGAAATCTCAGTTTACGTTGGCGCGTTATGTTCAGTAATGTTTTGCCTCCAAAACATCCAGTGATTTTGCAGAGAGCCACAACAAGTGTTATGCTTAGCATTAAAGATATACTTCTCCTTAATGCAACCGCTGTGTCAGATTTCAAAAAAGCTTTACGGCAAAAGCACACCATGCGATAATCTGAGTACAGCGCTCAGCCACCAAACAGATACTGCCATGTTGTGGAGTCAACAGAAGTCAGAAATAGCATTATAAATATTCACTTACCTTTGACGATCTTCATCGGAATGCACTCACAGGAATCCCAGTTCCACAATAAATGTTTGTTTTGTTCGATAAAGTCCATCATTTATGTCCAAATACCTCCTTTTTGTTCGCATTTAGTCCAGTAATCCACAAGCACTAAATCCAGACAAAGTCAAAAGTTCTATTACATACAGTTCGTAGAAACATGTCAAACGATGTATAGAATCAATCTTTAGGATGTTTTTATCATAAATCTTCAATGTTTCAACCGGGAATTCCTATGTCTTTAGAAAGGAAAAGGAACAGAGCTCGTGCTCACGACTAAACTAATGGCTTTCTGCCAGACCCTTGACTCAAACAGCTATTATTCTCACCCCCTTCACAGTAGAAGCCTGAAAAAACTTTCTAAACACTGTTGACATCTAGTGGAAGCCTTAGGAAGTGCAATCGGACCAAATGGTACACTATATATTGGATAGGCAATCACTTAAACTACAAACCTCAGATTTCCCACTTCCTGGTTGGATTTTTCGCATGTTTTCGCCTGCCATATGAGTTCTGTTATACTCACAGACATCATTCAAACTTCAGAGTGTTTTCTATCCTAATCTAATATGCATATCTTAGCTTCTGGGCCTGAGTAGCAGGCAGTTTACTCTGGGCACGCTTTTCATCCGAACGTGAAAATAGCGCCCCCAGCCATAAGAAGTTAATATTAGATTTCGTGCATCAGCTGCTGTTTACAAATATACACAGACCGCCACCCCTTGTCTTACCAGAGGTGGCTGTTCTATCTTGCCGATGCACAGAAAACCCTGCCAGCTGTATGTTGTCCATGTCGTCGTTCAGCCACGACTCAGTGAAACATAAGATATTACAGTTTTGAATGACCGTTTGGTAGGATAGTCTTGATTGGAGCTCATCCAGTTTATTATCCAATGATTGCACGTTGCCTAACAGTACTGACGGTAGAGGCGGATTACCCACTCACCGTCGGATCCTTACAAGGCACACCCCGACCGACGTCCCCGTTATCTCCGTCTCTTCTTCATGCGATTGACGGGGATTTGGGCCTTGTCAGAATTCAATTATTTGCGTCTGACTCATTAAAGAAAGATTCTTTGTGAGGTGAGAAATCGCTGTCCTTCTACCCAGAAGTTATTTTCGGTCATAAGAGACGGTGGCAAAAACATTATGTACAAAATAAGTCCCATAGTGCACAATTGGTTAGGAGCCCGTAAAACGGCAGCCATCTCTTCCTGCGGCATTCTAAATATACATATGGAGACCATAGATGTCATCAGTTCCCTCATGCCTTACTACTTACTTACTGCTTGATCTTCTCTCTTTCTGTCATTTCTGTTTATTTCCTCAAGGTACCAGTTTGCCCAGGACGCTTTACCAGAGCAGAGGAAATGCTTACAGTATCTAATCGAGACTGTGCGGATGCAGAGAGGGACTGTGCAACAGAACCTACAGGACCTGGATGGGCGGTCAGTTGTTAACGCATTTGTTTCTGGGTGTGCGTGAATGAAAATGATGATGGCGGCACACCAATTGTTCAGGAGTCTGCTGTATCAAAGACAGACCCAGTAAGACTTGGATACTATCATTGTTGATAATTTAGTCTTACTGGGTCTATCATTTGTGGTCATTTAGTCTCATGAAATAATTAATAAATGTCATAGCTAGCTGTGTGAACTTTGCCCCCAGGCTGTCTGACTTGGAGGATCTGCAGGAGAGGGCATCAGGAGAGGGCATCAAGGGCATCTGGAGTGTCCTGGTGAAGAGGGCCATGCAGCTTTCCAAGGAAATGCAGGTAACATTTCACACACACATCAGATTGGCAGAATCTGGTCTCTTGGCCCTTCCACCCATACGGAAGGGTGGTTCATGCTCAGCCCAGTCAAAACTCTGCGGTCCTTATACTCCAATAGTGGAACCAGCTTCTCCCTGAAGCTAGGACAGCAGATTCCCTGCCCATTTTCCGAAAACATCTGAAATCTTCAAAGAGTTTCTTAAATAATCCCACAGCACCTCCCAGCATGACTGAAATGTAAATGATGTAAATCACAGATGTCAATAATGCAATGCATTGTGATGGACCATTTGCTGTGCTAATTGCTCTTGTGGGGCCTCACCCTGTTAGGCTGTGTATTGGACATCATTCCTCTTGTCAGAAGGCAGGTTTCCATTGATGCAGGTTAATTCGACAAAAGCAGACATGTAAATGGAAACGGCAGCTATAGGAGAAATATTCTAAACATTTTTGTCTATTTGACGACAATTCAGAATTAGGTGTTAATTATAAACATCAAAGCCAAATTAGCTTTAGTATGGAGATAGCAACCTTACCCACATGCTCTACCAGTAAAGCACCTTTTTTTTACCAGTTTGTGTTTTGTACATATTTTCTCACTGCTGATCCAACCAAGTTGTAGACCAAATTAGTCTGAGGGACTGAAGATGATGTTTAGACTGCTGAGCTAAAGCCCAGGTATCTTCAGGTCTCAGATGAGGTTACTCCTCATGCAACTTACAAGTCAACTTAATTCCCTGAGTCAACCCAGTCGTGCCAATGAAAAATCGCTGTTTTGTCCACAGTGTCCAGCCAGCTGTGTAGATAACTTGATGCTGCACTCTATATTTGAATGATTGGTAATTGTCTCATTGTTTGTTGCCTAGGATCACTGTTGGGAGGAGAGTGAGTGTTCGGTATCTTCAGTATTTGAGCCAGGCGTCTATTTCCTTAATCCACACAGATTTTGCTCAATAAAATATGGAAAAGACAACCATATTGTCTATTGTGACCAGTATAAACATTCTAATTACAAATCCATCACGAATCAGATTTGCGAAGACTAGGCTGCCTATCATACATCCTCAGTTTTGGGCTTCATGGCGCCATGGCTAGCGACGATGACAGAAATAAAAAAAATAAAAACAAGTTTTAATGCACATGACTGGGAATATCAGCTGTATCCGTGGCAACCTTGTAAAAAAAAAAAAAAGTGTTTTATATGAAACGGGTGTTTATTTGCCGGAATGTGTGCCGATGCCCGGCTATTAAAAGGGAGACTGCGTTTAGTTGAAGTTTTTACGATACATAAAAAATGAATCATGCCTTTCTTGACCCACCAGTGCTCAAATTGTCTCACCATCTTGTTTCCTACCGTCCTCTTCTTTCCCCTTTTTAGATCCACTCTGAGCTGCAAGGTGTTCTAGGCAAAAACCCCAGTGCAGTGTCTACAATGAAGGAGCTGAAGCTCCATTGTGGCCAGGACATCCACCAAACCCTTGGATGTTTTGGTACGTATCAAAGCACTGTGATTTTTGTGATGCGTCTAGATTTGTCGCACTTGTGAATAATGACATCTCTATGCAGTGATATTGCTTTTTTTTTGTTTGCTTGATGCTGCCAGAAAGATTTTGTTACAGCTTAGAGAAAAATAGTAGAAGATGGTGGAAGTTGCACTCTTAATTAATGTGTATGTCATTCTGTTTTCGTTCAGGGGAAATTGTGACTAAGCAGGTCCCGTTTGCTCGGCTAAATCTGAGAAAGACTCAAATCAATCCTCCCCAATCTTCTCTGGAACAGCAGAGAAATGGCAGAGCATCCTCAACATTGTCACCTTCATCCCAGGAAACCTCCAGTATGTCAGCAGGAAATGCTCCCCTCTCCCAATGTCAACCAACACTAATGCCCTCGCTTTCTTGCCCCCGGTCCTCCCCCTATCCCCATGAACCAGAGAGACTGTCATTTTACCACTTTTCCCCTGACTCTCGCGGACTCTCTTTACAGGCACTATCCTCTTCCCGCTCTGACAGCCCTCTGTCCTTGTCCTCTACGTCTGCTGTGAATGCAACAGGTCCCCAGCGATGTGCTGTAAACACGGAAAACAAAGACTGCTAGTCATTATCAGGGATTGCACTGGACACCCCTGTCCCATATCACGGGTATCAGGGTGGCTCCTCAAAGTCTGACCTGAAGGTGGAACTTGTTTCCCGGGCCTTTCATGTCAAAAGGAAAGCAGGGGATGAAAATGTGGGTCCTCAAATTAAACGAAGTTGTTTGCAGCCCTTGAAGGTACCAGCGGACTCCTCCTGTGAGAGGGTTCCCCCTATAGGTACTGAAAAGCAGGCTGGGGATGTGGCTGCTACCGTTGTCATAGAAAGAGAAGCTATACCCAACATTACGGACCAGAATGCAACGGCTCCAGTGTATGGACAAGAAGCTACTAAGGCTTCAGGCAGCCGTCAATCAAATCTGGTTGTTGGCAGGAGTGTGAAGACGGCCAATCAGGTGGTTTTAGCTCCCTTCACACTCCCTGTCACCGGGAACTCCGTCACTTGGGGCATGTCACCAGCTAATGCCACTCTTTTTCCTGGTACTGTGAACACTCCCCCCAGCTTTGGATGTGTAAGGGCTGTCCCCCCATACTTGGTTTTGTCCAACAGCGCTCCAGTTTCTGGTCCCACTGGCGCTGTGGGCAGGCTTGACAATGGAAGCCTGGTCTTCATTTGTAATGACGTGCCCTTTTCCAACATCTTGAGAGATGTTAGAGGAGGTCAAAACCAAGTGCTAGCTGGTTCTGTCCCAGGAGGACTCCGCCCACCATGTCTGCCAGACCCCACCTCTCCAAAGAGCCCTATGGTTAGTTGTGAAGAAAGGTCTTTACTGTTAATTTCCCTCTTATCTATAGTATCTCCTAGTAGTTCCTATCCCATAGTAGTTCATGTGTCCTCTTTTTCCTCCCATCTCTTTACTTCCTCTCAAATCCATCTTCTGTCTGTTGGTGTCCCAAATCTCATTTTATGCTAGTTTGTCGATTGCCCTGTTTTGTATCCTCAGTTAGGTCTTGGGACGTTGAGTAAATAATGGAAAGTTAAACGTTTTGCTAAATCGCAATTTGGGGAAACTTTGGACTGAATACTGTGTTGCGTTATCTGAAGTATAAAAATTGTAGATCAGCTATGAATAATTCAATAATTCATCATATCTGCATTATGCAATGTAATTGGAAACTTTTTGAAGCCTGTTTTTAAAAAATTGAATTAAGATCACACCTCTGGCCTTTGATAGTCTTAATCTTATTAATAAGACACTATCACATCCTCTCAACAGGAAGCTCCTCAGTCACAGTCCACTGGTCCAATATATCCCATCAGAATTTTTCAACGGGTAAAGAATATTTCAACAGTCCAGGACACCAAGCAGCCCACCCAGAATGGCACTGCTCAGTCAGGATTGTGCAGAAAGGATGAAGCCGCCTCTACTCTCCTCGTACACACCGCTAATGCCCAGGCAGACTCTGTACAAATGGAAATTTCCAAGTCAGATGATGACCTCATCCAGGCAGACCCAAATCCAACAGTCTTTGTCATGGAAAAATCCACGGAGATAGACATTGTCCATAATAAAACTGCCCAGCCAGATTTTGTCCAGAATGAGACCAGCCAGGCCGAACTTGTCCAGACTGCATCTGACCAGACAGTACTTTTCCAGAATAAAACAGCCCAGATGGTAATTGTTCCTTCTCAAGTAGTTGGAATCCAGGAGGAACAAACATTACGGCCAGTTACAGGCCCAATGGAGTCTGTGACGACAGACATGCCTAAACCTGCACAAACTGTGCCTGTCCAGATTAACCTTGTGCATTCTAACACTGTCCAAAGCGACATTGTGCATACTGAAACTGACCAGACCTACTTTGTCAACGTAAGCACACAAGTATCTGGGATCACAATCAAGGAAGAACCGCCAGCCACAGACAGCTTATCAGTTACAGGGTTAATGGAACCCATCAGAGTGATTATGCCTGACACACTACCTACTGAAACTGTCCAGACTGACCCTGTCCGCACACAAATGGTTGTGACTGAAATTGTCCAAAGGGATGTTTTCCAGCCTGAAACGGTGCAGACGGACTCTGCCTTCATTGAAACGGTGCAGACAGACTGTGCCATGGCCGAAACCCTGCAGAATGAAATTGTCCAGTCAAACTTCAATGAGACTGAAACCGTGCAGACAGACCCTGTCCTGACTGAACCAGTTTATGCAGTCCAGATAGACCAGATGGAACCAGTCCACAGTGAAACTGTCCTTACCGGCATTGTGCAGACTGCGACTCTGCAGAGGGACCTAGCCGTAACTGACTGCACAGAGATAATTCAGACAGACATGTCAACCACCAATGAGGTATCCACAAATGACACTGTCAATGTGGTCAGTGTCCCCAGCTGCACTAAGGAAGTTGAACTTGACCTCACCCTTGACCTCAGCAATGATTTCTGCTCTCCGATAGTGGTAAGTGTTTGCTTTTAGTCCAAATCTACCTAGTTTATGCCCTGAATCACAACTAACTCCAGCCTGTTAAGTCTTTCTGCAGTCTCTTGCCTTTCATACCAAACAAAAGTGGAAATATTTTTAATCCATTTATTTTCATATAAACTCTTGTTGGTGTAACGTATAGTGTAATGGTGTCAGAGTGTATTTAAACAATTTCATTTGAAGCATTTATGACTCATATGATTTATTTTTTTATTTCATCTGAGCGCAATGGCTGTCTCACTCTTTCACAACAGAACAGTAAAATGTAAACCATTTCTCTTGCTGTCATACAGGAGGAAGATGACAATATGGCTGATGTTGATGTCAGTGCTGCTGACTGTATTGAAGAGACTGGGTGCCAGGCATCTGTTCGACTTAATAGCAGGTGACAATCTTTCTATCCTTATTGTAACATTTGTCAACCAGAAAAACGGCACAAATCATTATTTTGGGCATGAATTACTTCAGTGTGATGGTTTGTAGCTTAATTGAGTTTGTACATGCATGCATACATCATATTGTGGGTTTAACCTCAGTGCATGGCTCTCTGTAGATTTCCCCAGGTGTCTTTGCTTTGGATGCCCATCCTTGACGCCCATGTTAGCGTCCCGCCAACCCGCTTCCGCCTCCTCCCAGGGGTCAAAGGGCAGCAAACTATCGTTCAGGTGATACAGACGGACGCGCCGGTAAGGCCAACTTTCAGTGTTGGTTTGAATGTGTGTTAATATCACATTTTCTTGCTGACAAGAAATAAGACATGGAATCATATCGTAACCAAAAAAGAGTTCGACAAAAAATATATATATTTGACATTCTTCAAAGTAGCCACCCTTTGCCTTGATGACCATTGCCCATCCGTTCACTTACTCTGTGTTTCACAAAAACACTGCAGTTGGAACCAAAAATGACACATTTGGACTCATCAGAACAAAGGACAGTTTTCCACCGGTCTAATGTCTATTGCTCGTGTTTCTTGGCCCAAACAAGTCTCTTCTTCTTATTGGTGTCCTTTTAGTAGTGGTTTATTTGCAGCAATTCGACCATGAAGGCCTGATTCACGCAGTCTCCTCTGAACAGTTGTTGAGATGTATGTTACTTGAACTCTGAAGCATTTATTTGGGCTGCAATTTCTGAGACTGGTAACTCGAGTGAACTTATCTGCAGAACAGGTAACTCTGGGTCTTCCTTCCTGTGGCGGTCCTCATGTGAGCCAGTTTCATCATAATGCTTGATGGTTTGAGCTGCTGCACTTCAAAGTTCTGGACATTTTCTGGATTGACTGACCTTCATGTCTTAATAAAGTAATGCTTATTTGAGCTTTTTTGCTGTAATATGGACTTGGTCTTTTACCAAATAGGGATATCTTCTATATAAGAGGGAGGCATTAAGAGGGAAAGAAATTCCACAAATTAACTTTGAACAAGGCACACCTGTTAATTGAAATGCATTCCAGGTGACTACCTCATGAAGCTGGTTGAGAGAATGCCAAGAGTATGCAAAGCTGTCAAAAGGCAAAGAGTGGTTACTTTGAAGACTATCAAACAAATCAATATATATTATATATTTCATACTTTTTTGGATGCCATAACTCACCGCCACCATGGGGCACTGTTCACAATGTTTACCTCAGCAAACAGCTTGCCCACATGATGCTGTCTGCCATCTGCCCGGTACAGTTGAAACCAGGATTCATTCGTAAAGAGCATACTTCTCCAGCTTGTCAATGGCCATCGAAAGTGAGCATTTTCCCAGTGAGGTCGGTTCCGACTCAACTGCAATCAGTTCAAGACCTTGGTGAGGATGACGTGCATACAGATGAGCTTCCTGCAATGGTTTCTGTGCAGAAATTCTTCGGTTGTACAAACCGTTTCATCAGATTATACATGGTCTGCATTTGTGAGGCCGGTTGGACGTACTGCCAATTTCTCTAAAACGACGGAGGCGGCTTATGGTAGAAAACTGAACATAATGAAAAAAGGGAAGAACTCACACAATGCTCTTGCTAGTATCACTGCTCTTTATTAAGTTTACGTATCGGCCTCATAAACATTCAATTATCTGGTAACAGCTCTGGTGGATATTCCTGCAGCCAAGCATGCCAATTGCATGCTCCATCAACTTGAGACATCTGTAGCATTCTGTTCTGACAAAACTGCACATTTTAGTGGCCTTTTGTCCCCAGCACAAGGTGCACCTGTGTAATCACCATGCTGTTTAATCAGCTTCTTGATATGCCACGCCTGTCAGGTGGATGGATTACCTTGGCAATGGAGGAATGCTCACTAAACGGGATGTTAAACAAATTTGTGCCCGTCATTTGAGAGAAATAAGCTTATTGGCTTTATGGAACATTTCTGGAATTTTTTTTTTCAGCTCATGAAACATGGAACCAACACTTTCTACATGAGGTGTTTTTATATTTTTGTTCAGTGTATATTATATATTTTTTACTTTTATTACTTAAATAATTGGTTTCTTATTAGAATCTGTATTGTATATGGATCTCAAATGTGGGCCCCTGTGTGGAAAGAGGTTTCACTGTGGGGCCCAAATAAAGCATTGAGATTTCTCTCTCTGTATTGGCCTGATGTATGCAATACTGCTTTCCCAGTGAGAGCTGGCAGTGTATGCTGTGCCGGGACCTCTCTGATCTGGCGTTGCTGCAGGACTACAGTGGGACTGACGGGGGACTGTATGTGCCCTCCTGACCAAATGGTGAGCCTTTTTACTTTGTGGAGCATGTCGGGGCACGTCTATCTTTCACTTCAATATGTGCATCTGTGTACACACATGACTGCATGCCCAGTTCTCTGTTTGAGCATGTCTACGAAGGTCTGTTTTTTTTACTGTGTCTGCTTCTAGTACTTATTGACCCTGACCCTATTTTAATGGAAATTATCTGATTTTTAGATCCAGGAAATAATTTTTAATTGAAAGAAACAAGGATAGAGTAAAAATGTCAACCATGTATTTCTGATATGACTGATATGACTAGGGCTTAATTTGTTATTTTAACCCAGACTCATCCAACTCATCCATTTTTTTTTTAGTCTGGCCATTAAATCCCTATTGCTTCTGTTAGTTTGCCCACTCAAGGTGTTTTGTCTATTGTACTCTAAAGCAGTGTTACCCAACAGTACATATTTTTGTTGTGACCCCAGACAAACTCACCTATTCAACTCATTGAGGGCTTGATGATTAGTTGACAAGTTTAATCCGGTGTGCTTGTCTGGGGCTACAGCAAAAATGTGTGTTGGGGCTCCTGGAGTTGGGTAACACTGGTCTACAGTGTGGATTTGCTGGACCGTGTGTGTCAACCATCTCTTACCCTTTGGTATTAACCCTACAGAGATGTGAGCGCTTACTACTCGTCCTTTTATGCAGAAAGTGCAGCGTTGTCCTCTACAGACCAGCCAAGGTAATCGACAAGGGCAACTTACTGCATTTACCTTTACATCCTCAACATCCCTCTTAGTATTGTCATAGTGTTAGCTATTAAAATGTCACACATAAACACAAACTTTTCATGTTTATTACCATGTAGGTTGCTGACAAATGACTAGTCCTTTTAATGAAGTATGACTTTGTTTTTCAACTGTGTGTTGAATATACTGTATACAATTGCAGTTTGATGTTAGTCGTATTGCTTTGACTTTAGAGAGAAATGGTATTGATTCTCTTCTCCTTAGCTCTCTTCCCGGTCTTCTCACTACATTGACATCACCATGATACGGGGACAGTTGCTACGGAAACTGGTCCCCGTTACTGCACCCGGTCGGAATTTGTGTCCGATGTCTGGCTTCTCCTCCACACACTGTTGAAGAGCGTGATTGTGAGGAGACTCACGACGGCTGTGTCCATGGCTCAGCTCACCCTGATTTCCTATAGAGAAATGCATATGATGGCTACAGTTCCATATGTAAGGCCCTCATTTCCAAATGACGACTGTTTTCTTTGTCAAAATCCCTCAACCCCTACCTTTTTACTTTACGAAACAATTAGTCAGAGCTTTGCATTTGGAAAGCCGTACTCTATTGCTCTCTTTAGTCATCAATAGTGATCTGGTTCTGTTGCTCTCTCTCACCATTCCTCTCTCTCACCATTCCTCTCTCTCACCATTCCTCTCTCTCACCATTTCCTCTCTCACCATTCCAAGTCAGTGGACTGATTTCAGGCATGTTTTGGGAAGGAGCTGGGCAAAACGTTTGAGGGGACCCTGCACTCTTAGCTGCTCGTCAATCCCCACCAAGGGGAAGCGGAGGAGGCGGAACAAGAGGGGGACAAGGAGAAAGTGACCATGAGGAAGACTCCGAGACCTCTCGAGGTAGAGCGTGCAGGCAAAGACATTTCACGCAGGACGAAATGAAAGATAAAGAATGTGAAACGAATCCTGTCTTTTTATGTATTGATTTGAATTGCTTGCTGAACATGTTTGTACAGTTGCCTCCAAATATATTGGAACCACACTCATCTTTAAAAAATTCTGTTTTCTAAAATAACATTTCATTTTCTGAAAATTGTTTTTTGGCCACAACTGTAGTTGGTTAAAAACATTGGGGATAAAGTGTTTCAAGTGTTTGTGTGTGCATCTTTTATATTTCGTATCTATTTACAATAAACATTTGTTTGCATCTTTTGTACAACTCTGTGAAAATCTTACTGGGCACTATTCAAACAGGACAACTAACAACATTTAACAGTAAGTTAAAATGTCAATATTACCACCACCGGGTGGCATTGGTCATCAGTAAATTGAATGAATGCAAAACATTGTTTACCCATCATATAGGTCCTCCTGCCGTTGATCTTATGACTGTACAGAGTGGGGTAACTTAATCGCAAGTTATTTTAGTGTCTACTTTGTGTTTTTTGGTAGACTATAAATTGTGTTCTGTTTACTTCCAAGATTATGGTTTCATATGAATGTGTCCATTTAACTAAACTCAAACAACTGAATATGAAATTGATACATTTGAAGGTTTAGGGTATTATGCTATTCTGTACATAGCAGCGGAGCGTAAAGGGGCTGCAGTACCCCTGAAAAATCTGAATTATCACAAATGTTAGTGCACTGGGCCTTTTAATGTGCTGTATTTGTGGACCAATATAGTGTATGTAGTGCAGACAAACATTTTTTTTTGTCAGCACCCCCCCCACACACACACACACACTTAAATACAATAAAAAATAAAAACGCAGCAAACTACTTACCGCTACTATGATTCTGTATTGTTAATCGGCGAGTTACGAAGTTCTATATTAAGCGCATTGGCCTCTGACAAGCGCACAGTCCTCTCATTGGCCCGTAGGTTTAGCCATCACAGAACCGGGCCCGCCTACCCCTTATAAATCGACACGGCACAATCCCATATATTTTACACTTTGTGTATCCTCCACGTTGAGCAGACACGGAAAACGTTGCACCCTTTTAACAAATGGTTGTCTAACTAAATCCGCACACGCCACTACAACAAAACAATGGAAGGAAGTCAGCAAAAAGTGGAGGCTAATTTCTTACTACTTGGAGCTGAAAGCGTCGGTAAATCTGGTGAGAATAATTTGAATGAATCCTTGAAATGTTTTTGCACTTTTATTCATGACATTGACAGTCTTTGTGCACCATGAATAGCATATATTTGTGATCATTGAAAGTAGACGAGTTATGGTGGTCAAATGCAATGTAGAATGTCTTTCCTTGTGTAGGGCTAATACATGTACTGATCAACATGTCTCATCAATTGCGCTATTTTCTCCCCTCAGCTCTCACGGTGCGGTTTCTCACTAGAAGGTTTATTGGCGAATACGGTGATATTGGTAAGTGCTGGTCTTTTGACTTGATCCATTAGTAATGCTATAATTGCGTTCATATCAAAAGGTTACAGTCGATCAAACCAAGTATATAAATGGTCCGTTATTTTTGCCTTTACAGAATCCATCTACAGTCATACTGACCGAATAGACGGACGGGATATCTGTTTTAATATCTGGGACTCACTTTGCCCTCAGGTGAGGCAAAACATTGTATATCATTCGGGCTACATTATAATAAAGTTATAATGGTAACAAAGACTTTGACTAGTGGACACTCCAACAGTCAGGGCATGATTGAGGTTTTCTATTAAACACGGAGGCTAAAGGGTTTACTAAATGAATGTATTTTGTCTTCATGTGTTTTAGAATGATGAGGGCGCGGGACACATCAGCAACCGACAACTCCAGTGGGCGGACGGTTTCATCCTGGTTTACAGCATATGTGACCGTGCCAGCTTCAACGTGGTGCGGCAACAGGTGAAGCGCATCCGGCAAGCCAAAAGCAAATTCCCCGGCCCACCTCCCATCGTCATCGTCGGGAATAAACGCGACCTCCAGCATCGCCGCACCGTCTCCAGCGAGGAAGGACGCCTCCTCACCCTTTCCACAAACTGTGGCTTTTTCGAGATCTCTGCAGCGGAGACATACCACGGGGTACAGCTGGTATTTCACGAACTGCTCGACCTTATCCGAGAGGCGAGGGCGCTCAAGAAGGGGGCAGCTGGGATCAAAGGTATCGTGAGAAGCATGTCCGCCGTTTTCGGGAGGAAGAGAACTGAGTAGTTCCAATAGCCTAATATGAGAGACACTGAGATGATGGTTCTGCGTCTAAACGGTCCGGGACTTGTCCGTGCGTGAAGTGGTTCGCTACGTTTCCATATTGGAACAGGTCAGTGCGGCCTAACTGAATTCACCCTGCTTGGATTCTTACTCAAATGAGAAGATTGACAATCAAATCCTGTCGAACGGGCCTTTGGACAATCTACTTACTGCAAAATAAATACTCTTGAGGTCAGCTGGACTAAAGTAGCATTACATGCCCTTAAATGTCCAATATATTAGATTGCTGTACAATGAATTGCCAGCTGTAAAGCAAATGGTATCATGTTTAAATGCCTGGAAGAAGTATTGTGGAAAACTTATGTGCAATAGACCATTTATTTTTCTTTACTAAACTAGCTTGGCCTTGTCATTGGCACAATCCTTTTTTGGACTGTTGACAATCTATGCAAGACAGATGAGAATGTGTAGCCGTTTCACTCATTATAATGGTCTGGTCATTAAACTTGCTGCCTCAGTTAGTATACATGTAGCTTTGCTGTGTTTCTATATATGCCACCAGCATCACACTTCAATGCATCTTGAAAGGCCAGCTATTGGGGGACCAATTCTCTGTTCATCTTTAGGATGTTCAATAATGTCAATATTGTCTATTTGTGTACTGGCTATTTGTGTACTGGCTATGTCTATTTGTGTACTGTACATTTGATGTGTTCTAAGAATGCAGAGGCCCACTTTACTTTTTCACAGGGTTGTTAATGCACTGGACCAACGTCTTGTCTATTTCATTTAGTACTGATTCTATAAAAAAAATAAATGGGTACTTTTCATGAATGATAACTGAAGTCATGTTTGTTATACAAGTCATTAGACTTTAAGTGAACAAAGTGTACACATTACAGATTTCCTAATAAAATGTCAAACAAATGCTTAAGTGCAATCTCTTTTTTTAAGCTCTTTGTCAAACCATGCTGGAGATTTTTAAAAAGTTTTTAAATCACTTTAAGAGGGGAACATCTTCTCACCCATTCTAGCTAGAGGTAAAGATGAACCAAACCACATCGGATAATCTCAACTAAGGTTTCCAAGGTTATTTGTACAGAAATCCATTCAATTCCATTTATGTGAAGGGTGAAACACATCAAACTTAATGCAAAACCATTTTGAAAACACAAACATTTTGACATTCCAAAAAGTTATCCTTTTATTGTGCTCTCTCTCAAATCAGAAATCTCCACAAATCAGAAATCTGCTCCAATACAGCTCCAAGATCGCTGAACTGAGATCTCCAAGCCTAATCCCATAGAATCCCTATGGCGAAAGTAGCCAATCTAACCCCCAAGCTCCCATCAATGTTTACTTTCTAACCAAGGTCAACTACAAGGGAAATGCAGTCAATCACCCTGAAGTCTGTGCACTTAAACTCTGCACTTCAAAGCCATTTCCTCCACTGCATTCGATTTCACTGACCAAATGAAACCAATAAAAACTAACATCCCCATTCACAACAAAAGAGGGGAGCTCGTGCCACCTCATTGCCCCCTTGTTTACTCACAGGTTCACTCACACACTTGACCTGGCAGGATCAAAGTGTGGGATACTGACTGCAGCGTGATGACCATTGTGGCCAAGCGTGGGAGTTTTCCAGTCATAACACCTGAGCATCACGTGGTGCCCCAACAGAAACCACATCTCAAGAGGCAGATTGGCTCAAGGAGGCTATGTGGGTTGCTTTGCTAATGCTGTGAGTTTGCACATACAAACATCCAGCAGAAAGGATATGTAAGCAAGGTCCTGATGAGCAGTTGATTAGTAGAATCAGGTGTTAGTGTTTAGCAGGGCTGGGGCAGTAACCTGAAAACCCAGTAGTTCTCCAGGAGGAGGGTTCGCCACCCCTGTGGTGACAAGCAGTGGGGGACTCGATATTGACACAGCCCCCGGCGCTTCAGGCAGTCCCCACATGTACTTCATCTTTATCAGTTACTGCTCAAAAGCTTTGTTTAAACCTGGTCCTGTGTTCTGATCCTGTCCACATTCTGATTGTGCATGGTGTTAAAATGTGACTTTTATATGTCCACTGTATACTCATTGTGACCAGATTTCCTGGTACCTCCCTCGATGCAAATTATTTGACAGATATTCTTTAAAAATATATATATTTATTTACTTTAAGAAATATTGGTGCCATAATGATCATTTAAATGGTTTTACTTTCCAGATCCGTCTACATATCCAGTGACAATGCGTGCCTGACTACCTCTGGAGGTGGGCATGAAGATCTGATCACATTCAGATCACAATGTGTCTTTTAATCGTCTTCACCAGTCTTAAAATTTGGACTCAATCAGAATGTGGATCAGGATTAAGGATGCATGTTTCTACCAGGTGTAAACGGGGCTAAAGAAGCAAAACGTCCATGCCCACTTTCCATAACACACAGAGCCTCTCAAGCTTCTCCATGTGTTCTCGTCTTTATCACCGCTGGTTGCCACAGGTTCACAGCGTATCGCTGCCTATCTGTCCCCTGCCAAGAGGCCTATTCTTCACTGACAATCCTTGTTCAGGTCCCACTCCTCAGGCATAACCACCCTGGGATCACTGGGTCTCCTCCAGGCTCTCCTTAACCTTTCCAATAAATGTATTTAAAAGAGAGAAGGACTTGAGAGGGCGACTCTCAACTGTGTAAATGAGCTTCCTTCTCTCCTTGTGGACACACAATAATGCTGTATGAAAATACTATAGATACACTATATATACAAAAGTATGTGGATGCTATTTCAGCCTCGCCCGCTGCTTAAAGGTGTATAAAATTGAGCACACAGCCATGCAATCTCCACAGATAAACATTGGCAGTAGAATGGACTTACTGAAGACCTCAGTGAATTTCAAAGCGGCACCGTCATAGGATGCCTCCTTATACAACAAGTCAGTTTGTCAAATTTCTGCCCTGCTAGAGCTGCCCCGGTCAACTGTAAGTGCTGTTATTGTGAAGTGGAAACTTCTAGGAGCAACAACAGCTCAGCCGCGAAGTTGTAGACTACACAAGCTCACAGAACGGGACCTCCGAGTGCTGAAGCACGTAGCACATAAAAATCATCTGTCCTCATTTGCAAAACTCACTACCGAGTTCCAAACTGTCTCTGGAAGCAACGTAAACATAATTAGCTGTTAGTTGAGAGCTTCATGAAATGGGTTTCAATGGCTGAGCAGCCGCACACAAGCCTAAGATCACCATGCACAATGCCAAGCGTCAGCTGGAGTAGTGTATAGCTCCCCTATTGGACTCAGGAGCGGTGGACACGCGTTCTCTGGAGTGATGAATCACGCTTCACCATCTGGCAGTCCGACGGACAAATCTGGGTTTGGTGGATGCCAGTAGAACTCAACCTGCCCGAATGCAAGTGTCAACTGTAAAGTTTGGTGGATGAGGAATAATGGTCTGGGGCTGTTTGTCATGGTTCGGCCCCTTAGTTCCAGTGAAAGAAAATCTTAACTCTACATCAAACCATAACATTCTAGATGATTCTGTGCTTCCAACTTTGTGGCAACAGTTTGGGGAAGACCCTTTGCTGTTTCAGCATGACAATGCCCCCGTGCACAAAGCAAGGTCTATACAGAAATGGTTTGTAGAGATCGGTGTGGAAGAACTTTACTGGCCTGCACAGAGCCTTGACCTCAACTCAATCGAATACCTTTGTGATGAATTGTAAAACCGACTGCGAGCGAGGCCTAATCGCCCAACATCAGTGCCTGACCTCACTAATGCTCTTGTGGCTGAATGGAAGCAAGTCCCTCCAGCAATGTTCCAACATCTAGTGGAAAGCCTTCCCAGAAGAGTGGAGGCTTTTATAGCAGCAAAGGGGGGACCAACTCTATATTAATGCCAATGATTTTGGAATGAGATGTTCGACGAGCAGGTGTCCACATACAGTACATGACCAAAAGTATCATACACATCTCAACCATATCCCATGCAAATAATACTGTAATACATTACGAATGCATGTCAATTGAGATAAGGATTAACTACAGGGATACTTCACCCAAATTACAAAAAGGCACATTGGTTTCCTTACCCTGTAAGAAGTCTATGGACAAGATATGACAGCAATCCATGCATTGGTTTAGTTTCCCTGGCACAAATACTTTAGCAATTGTGGCACGAATCCCATTCAAGTCATGTGACCGATGTTAGCGTGTGACCGATATTAGAATTGCAGTCATATGTTGTCCACAGACTCTTACAGGGTAAGGAAACCAATGTGTCATTTTGTAGCTATCCCAGGAGGGAGGACCACACTTGTATAATGCACGTCATATACAGTACACTGAGTTTACCAAACAGTAGGAACACCTTCTTGATACACACAATGAAACTGTTCAGCGTGAGAAACTCAGCAGCGCTGCTGTACTTGCCAAACGGGTGCAGCTTGCACCTACTACCATACCCCTGTAAAGGCACCTAAATATTTTCTCGCCCATTCACCCTCCTGAATGGCACACATACACAATCCATGTCTCAATTGTCTCAAGGCTTAAAAATCCTTCTTTAACCTGTCTCCTCCCCACCATCTACACTGATTGAAGTGGATTTAACAAGTGGCATCAATAAGGGATCATAGCTTTCACCTGGATTCACCTGGTCAGTCTATGTCATGGAAAGAGCAGGTGTTCTTCATGTTTTGTATATTCAGTGAAACAGTTCAAACACTTGTATTTCTGCAACCTACACCAGGGTTATCGTGGGCGTCTCTCGCCTGAACAAATAGGTCGGTATGTAGAAGGAAGTACTATGAGTATGTCATACTGCATACAGTATGTAGCTACCACAGCTTCTGCCATCCCATTAACATTGTCCATGGAGACCAACAGTGATTTTTATTTGAACCTTTATTTAACTAGGCAAGTCAGTTAAGAACAAATTCTTATTTTCAATGACGGTCTAGGAACAGTGGGTTAACTGCCTTGTTCAGAGGCAGAATGACAGATTTCTACCATGTCAGCTCGGGGATTCGATCTTGCCACCTTTCGGTTACTAGTCCAACGCAAGTACAACGCTCTAACCACCTGGCTACCTGCCATGATTCGGGGACTATACAGCTCTGGCAGGGTGGGATTTCCTTTTTTATTATTTTTATTATTATTTTCCCGAGGCGTTTGCCTGTTGCATACAAACGTGATAATACTTACATGTACAGTACATCCATACAGTATGCGAGGTAATGTATCTGGGGGAGGGGGTAGGGCAAATGTGGCTATTGGGTTAGGGGTTCTGAGCCGATGCGCAAATGACGTTTTGTGAGGAATATTAGTTTAGAGCATTGTCTCCTGTTATGAAATCCACTCCGTGACACCCCCCCGGACAAGCAACAACTAATATTTGTCTCTTCAGTGCTTCAATCAGTACTAATGAATATGAACGTAGAGGCTCATAGCAACAACAACACCATCGTTGACACTTATCTGTAATGAGTGGGAGGGATCGTGTCGGTTGGAGTACAGGTTGGTGTGCCACACAGAGTGAGAGCTGCCACGATGTCATCGTTGTGGGTCGGAATGGAAAAGGGAAACTCAGTGTCCATGGCAACCAGGGCTGTCACTGTTGCCGACGGTCTCTCGCCCACGCAAACGCGCCCACGCCATCGAGAAAGCAAGCACCGCCGGGAAGATTCCACAGAATGAACTTGGGGGGTTGGGAGGTTGGGGGCACGTTGGCGAGAGAGAGTGGGCGTCTTTTTTTCTGAAAGACAGCGAGGATTCTCCGGAAGCTCCAGTGGTTTGACCTGTGCCAACGAACAAGGAGCACAGAAACACACCTCGCAGCTTCTTTCAGGCACGTCGTTAACACACACAGACACACAGAGGACCCCCCCACCACACACACACACACACCCACCACGGCCTCCTCTCAGTCAATGACGCTGGCACACAAGGCCGGAGAGACCAGTTTGTCTGTAGTAGATATGGCTTTTCATTCACAGACAGGATGTGGAGTACCAGCTGCCTGAGTCATGCAAGTGTCCAGGACCAGCCAGAGGCTTACATCCCCAGCTACTGGGGGGTGGAGGAGGGCGAGGGGTCTTGGATATGTCTGGGATTGAAGGGCAGCAGATGTTCACATTGCCAGTCGACCTCCGGTTGTATGGAGAGAAAGTGGGATTTAGAGAGCACACAAATTTGATTACTGGCTGTTATCTAATAAGGCCCTAGGGAAGAGGAGGCTAACACAGACGATATTGGCCTGTCTTGACCATCACCGGTGACCCTGGAGAGAGAGTGAGTGTGTAAGTGTGTGGGTTAGGGAAAGCAAAGGAAAACCTAAATTATTGTTTCTTATTGGACCAGCCCAGGTAGTCCCTCCCAGTTTCATTTTGGTCCTTCTGTAGCACAGTTGGTAGAGCATGGCGCTTGTAACGCCAGGGTAGTGGGTTCGATTCCCGGGACCACCCATACGTAGAATGTATGCACACATGACTGTAAGTCGCTTTGGATAAAAGCGTCTGCTAAATGGCATATATTATTATATTATATTATATTATTTTCACTTGTTCCCGTTGGTGCCCAATGAACATGACCCAGGCCAACTGCATTGTGCAACTGGGACCAATCAATAATGACCAGACAGCAGGCAGGCATCAACAACATGGATGACATCCATGTCAGTACCATTGGACACGTAGTAAAACAGAGCAATGTCCAGTCATGCCCCTCACATGTCAATGGGTGAAATCCATTTAGAAAGTTCTTGCAATCACAGAAAATAAACCGTTTTAGGGATGCATAAGAATGGCCATCCACACTCTGAACTTCTACCCAGCCAGCCGAGGAGGACGGCTTCCTTCCAAAGGAGATTCTCCTTCCCACTGGGCACAGATGTCAATTCAACGTCAATTCCACAATGGTTTAACGTAATTGAATTGAAATGTGGAAACAACGTTGATTCAACCATAATGTGCCCAGTGGGTTGCCACTGCTTGGTCGTTGGTGCTTTAAGTCTGGGTTGTTGTTTTAAACATGTAACAATTGTGTGGGGTAGAGGGCTAAAGACCTATTCATGATTCCTGCATTTTCACAGACCCTGTAACCAAAATACAGGAATCAGATTTGTATGAATGGTACTCTGCTTTTTATACAGGTAAAGCCATTCACACTTCCATTGTTTAACACCTCCCTAATTTGAAATGCAAAACACCCCCCAACCCGGCCCCTCCCAATTTGCAATTTACTTACTGATTTGTATAAAAGGGGTACACCTGCAAGAAAGTGGTAAATAAGGGGCTGTTTGAATGGGGGTCATATAAACATTGTCTTTTGTTTTTCTGTCTTGGTAATATACCACGTCTACAGTCTGAAATAGGTATCTGAGATCACTTTCCCCTGTAATGACAAAAGGAAACTGAAAAGGAATGACAACAGGATGCTGACTAAGCATATTTGCAGCACAAGTGGAAGGTACACACACACACACTGTGGAGTAAAAGGATCACTCCAAACACTCTCTCCCGGTGTACCTGAGGGCCTCTCTCCAGACAGATGAACAGATTGTAGTGCCCCTCCAAATAAGATTAGTCTATAGAGACCCTGCCTCTCTCTCAAACATAAACACAAACCCACTACCAAGGTGAGTGGAAGAGAGGATATTAATGATTAGGTTCCTATTGGTCTGTCTCTGATGCACGGAGAAGATGAATTACCTGTGTCAGTGTGTCCTTGCCATGTGTCTTAATGTGTGTGTGTGCGTGTGTGTGTGTGTGTGTGTGTGCGTGCGTGCGTGCGTGCGTGTGTGTGTGTGTGTGTGTGTGTGTGTGTGTGTGTGTGTGAGAATGAGAGAGGTCCATTGAGAGGGAGTGTGTCTGTAACTATGAGTCTATTATTTGACTTCCTCCTCCCTGTTCAAACACACCTTATCTCCACTCCCATGGTTTTTACAGGACTTGACCTCTCACCTTTAGGGATTGGCTCCTTGAAAGGTATTTGTTGGGTAAGTGTCTGACTCCTGAGATATAATCAGGACACCTCAGTTACTATTGAGCTGCCTGATCTGCAACTGGGCCAGGGGAGGCTGGTGGGAGGCGCTATAGGAGGACATGCTCCTTGTAATGGCTGGAATGAAATGAATGGAACGGAGTCAAATGTGGTTTCCATATGTTTGATGTGTTTGATACCATTCCATTACTTCCATTCTAGTCTTTACAACGAACCCATTCTCCTATAGCTCCCCCCACCAGCCTCCTCTGTTCTGGGATGACCCTTGACCTGTGACCTACACAGGAACTTTGTTACATGTAGCCTGAGTCAACCAGGGGACAGTGCACATTGTATGATACTAACTCTATTGACTAGCCGAGGGCAGGTGAATGTACCAAAATGTCAGATGTCATAATTTCAGAAAATGTTCTGTCCCCATCAAATGCTAAAGAAGTCCCGTGTTGGAGGCTGGTCTAGTGGTAGTGCTGCATTTTACAAATAAATAAGTAAACAAGGATCCATCGGGATTGCCGGTCATATAGGCCATCATTTCTAAATGTGCATTTCAGCAGCGTGGAGTGTAGCTCTGTATACGTAACCTCAGCGCAGTTATTTTTGAAACTTTTGTCAAGCGGGAGTGATTTTTATTGTTAAAGCAAAGCTGGATGTGTAAAACCCATAATCGTAAGTAAGTGGTTTCAGGTAGCAAGCATCTGCATTATCTGGTAAGATTGGCCTTCAAGTTTGCTGATCTCAATTTCTTCAATGAAGGAGCGCACTCCAGTGAAAACTCTGAACCCAAACCCCAGACTACATCTTGGCATCCATTGTGCCTATGTCAAGATGTCGACTGTCACAATGTACATTTGTACTCCGCAAACCGCCATTTTACATGCATTCTTTTATGCTGTGAATCCAGATTATTGAGTGTTAGAATGTCCATTTCAGCAGTAAGGTGCCTTGTTTCAGTGCTCCCTGGCTGAGATATTAGAAAGCTCTTCTGTTTGGTAGACGATGACTCAGCCCAATAGCATTCCTCCCATGGAGAGTGGTGGACCCCAAGCAGAGTCAGCTAATCATTAAACTCCATATTAAATACCCTGGAATGTGCTTGGTACCACTCGCACCCTGCCAAAAGCTCCATGCACTACTCAGCGAGAAACAAACAAATGTAACTACTGTATGTACGTTCTCGCTGGAAGGATATGCAGGCCCAGAAAACAAGCACTTTGTAGACAGATCTGTACATGTTTACTGCCATAGTCCGTTCAGTACGAACATTCAGAGCACACGTGAAGGCAGAGATGTACTGTACCTACGAAACCTATAAAAGTCTTATTTGAGTACTACTGCTGAATACAGGTGTCTTTTTTTACATACTTCCCCCCTGTTAGAGAAGACGAGAGAGATTGCAGGATTTATTGTGCACACTTCCCACATACTTCTACCTATACAGTACAACACACACACACACACACACACACACACACACACACACACACACACACACACACACACACACACACACACACACACACACACACACACACACACACACACACACACACACACACACACACACACACACACACAACTCATTGACAGTAGCTGTGTTCGAATACCCATAGTAACATACTGTATACTACATACTTAATGGGTATGTACTACATACTATATAATATTAGTTCATTTAAGTATACTGTAAACGAACGGTATCCTTTCAGTTGAGTGCACTAGTGCTTCGCCTGTCTACTAGAAATTGATGCTGTTGCTATGCAACTTCTTGCTAGCTTGTTAGCATGACAAATTACTAGCTAGACATCTTACGACTTAATTAACAATGTCCGGCCTCCCGGGTGGCGCTGTGGTTAAGGGCGCTGTACTGCATCGCCAGCTGTGCCATCAGTGACTCTGGGCTCGTGCCCAGGCTCTGTCGTAACCGGCCGCGACCGGGAGGTCCGTGGGGCGACGCACAATTGGCCTAGCGTCGTCCGGGTTAGGGAGGGCTTGGTCGGTAGGGATGTCCTTGTCTCATCGCGACTCCTGTGGCGGGCCAGGCGCAGTGCACGCTAACCAAGGTTGCCAGGTGCACGGTGTTTCCTCCGGCACATTGGTGTGGCTGGCTTCCGGGTTGGATGCGCGCTGTGTTAAGAAGCAGTGCGGCTAGGTTGGGATGTATATCGGAGGACGCATGACTTTCAACCTTCGTCTCTCCCGAGCCCGTACGGGAGTTGTAGCGATGAGACAAGATAGTAGCTACTAACAATTGGATACCATGAAATTGGGGAGAAAAAGGGCTAAATTTGTATTTATTTTTATAAATAAAAATAACAATGTCCATTGAGAGCGCACAACGACTATACCACTTAGCTAAGCTAAGAACGACGTGAATAATCAAGTCAATGAATGGTGGGTAGTTAGTTAAAGAGCATATAGTTAATATACTGGCAAGTTCCATTTATTCGTATCCAACTAACGTTAGGTAGCTAGCTAACATACCGGTACATACAAGCAACTAGTGTAATGATATGCAATGTGGCTAGCGTAGCTAACAAATTGTCAGCCAACATAACGTATAACGTACCTTATTTGAAAAGTCATTACTTTATTACTTTGCTCAACATTTTCTTAACATTTGTCAAAATTAGCTAAAACGATGAATTTGTATCTGCTCTCGGATATTTTCTGCCATTTTCCTCAAATCTGAAAATTCTGTGAAGCCACGCCCATTTTCTGAAGAATTGCCATATGGGCCCTAAAAGCACAAATAGTGTCCACTGCTTGTATACTTGTATTTTGGCGAAAGTAGTACGACTTTTGGCATACTAACTATATCCATACTATGACCAATAAACATACTACACACTCAATTTACAACACAAATAGTAGGTTAGTGCGGTCAGTATGAGTATTCGAACACAGCTAGTGTCTTATTGGCATGTGACTATGTGTTACGGCTCTGTTTAGTCCTTTCTCTTTATTCCCTCATGTGTGCTTTATTTTGAATGTATTAACCTACAGGTGCCTTAAATATTTATTCTATTGTGTGCTGAGTTTTGGTACATGTCTTATTTACTTATTTTGAGGGACTTCCTTTACTTTGAATTGGTTAACCTTCAATTTGAGTGTTTGTAACAGAATGGCGCCGGAGGAGATGGCTGCCGTTTTACGGACTCCTAACCATTTGTGCTTTTGTGTGTAATTTTTTGTGTTATTTCTAACCTATTTTGTAAATAATGTTTCTGCCATTGTCTCTTCTGACCGAAAAGAGATTCTAGATATCAGAACAGCGATTACTCACCTCGTACTGGAGGTGACGAGTCGGATGCAAAGGATTTACTTCAGACACCCGACAAGGCCCAAATCCCTGTGATTCGCATGAGACGGAGATATCAGGGACGTAGGTCGGGGTGCCTTGTAAGGATCCGACGGTGAGCGGGTAATCTGCCTCTACCATCAGTCCTATTAGCCAACGTACAATCATTGGATAAAAAAAATTGTTGAGCTACGTTCACGAATATCCTACCAAGAGTGCATTAAAAACTGTAATATCTTGTGTTTCACCGAGTCGTGGCTGAACGATGACTGAATAACATACAGCTGGCGGGGTTTACACTGCATCGGCAAGATAGAACAGCCGCCTCTGGTAAGACAAGGGGTGGCGGTCTGTGTATATTTGTAAACAACAGCTGGTGCACAAAGTCTAATATTAAGGAAGGCTCGAGGTTTTGCTCGCCTGAGGTAGAGTATCTCACGATAAGCTGTAGACCCCATTATTTACCAAGAGATTTTCATCTATACTTTTCATAGCTGTCTATTTACCACCACAAACCGATGCTGGCACCAAGGCCGCACTCAATGAGCTGTATAAGGCCATAAGCAAACAGGAAAATGCTCATCCAGAGGTGCACTCCTAGTGGCCAGGGAATTGAATGCAGGGAAACTTAAATCCGTTTTACCTCATTTTTACTAGCATGTTAAATGTGAAACCAGAGGACCACCGTTACTCCTCACACATTATCGCATACAAAGCTCTCCCTTGCCCTCCATTTGGCAAATCTGACCATAATTATATCCTCCTGATTCCTGCTTACAAGCAAAAACTAAAGCAGGAAGCACCAGTTACTCGGTCAATAAAGAAATGGTCAGATGACGCAGATGCTAAGCTACAGGACTGTTTTGCTAGCACAGACTGGAATATGTTCAGAGATTCTTCCAATGGCATTGAGGAGTACACCATATCAGTCACTGGCTTCATCAAAAAGTGCATCAATGACGTCGTCCCCACAGTGATGGTACATACATACCCAAACCAGAAGCCATGGATTACAGGCAACAGCCGCACTGAGTTAAAGGGTAGACCTGCCGCTTTCAAGGAGCGGGACTCTAACATGGACACCTAATAGAAATCCCGCTATGTCCTCCGGCGAACCATCAAATAGGCAAAGTGTCAATGCAGGACTAAGATTAAATCATACCACACCGGCTCCGACACTCATCAGCTGTGGCAGAGCTTGCAAACTATTACAGACTACAAAGGGAAGCACAGCTGTGAACTACCCAGTGACACGAGCCTCCCAGACAAGCTAAATTACTTCTATGCTTGCTTTCGAGGCAAGCAACACTGAAGCATCCATGAGAGCATCAGCTGTTCCATACGACTGTGTGATCACGCTCTCCGTAGACAATGTGAGTAAGACCTTAAAACAGGTCAACATTCACAAGGCCGCAGGGCCAGATGGATTACCAGGACGTGTACTCAGAGCATGCGCTGACCAATTTGTAAGTGTCTTCACTGACATTTTCAACCTATCCCTGACTGAGTCTGTAATACCAACATGTTTTAAGCAGACCACCATAGTCCCTGTGCCCAATGAACACTAAGGTAACCAGCTTAAATGACTACCGACTAAAGCACTCACGTCTGTAGCTGTTCATGGCTCACCTCAACACCATTATCCCAGAAACCCTAGACCCACTCCAATTTGCATACTGCCCCAACAGATCCACAGATGATACGATCTCCATTGAACTCTACACTGCCCTTTCCCACCTGGACAAAAGGAACACCTACGTGAGAATGCTATTCATTGACTACAGCTCAGCGTTCAACACTCATCAGAAAGCTCATTACTAAGCTAAGGATCCTGGGACTAAACAACTAGGTAGCAGCACATCTGCCATGCTGATCATCAACACTGGAGCCCCTCAGGGGTGCGTGCTCAGTCCCCTCTTGTACTCCTTGTTCAGTCATGACTGCTTGGCCAGGCACAACTCCAACACCATCATTAAGTTTGCCTACTACAACACGATGAGACAGCCTATAGAGAGGTGGTCAGAAACCTGGCCGTGTGGTGCCAGGATAACAACCTCTCCCTCAACGTGATCAAGACAAAGGAGATGATTGTGGACTACAGGAAAAGGAGGACCAAGCATGCCCCCATTCTCATCGACAGGGCTGTAGTGGAGCAGGTTGAGAGCTTCAAGTTCCTTGGTGTCCACATCACCAACAAACTAACATGGCCCAAATACACCAAGACAGTCGTGAAGAGGGCACAACAAAACCTACTCCCCATCAAGAGACTGAAAAGATTTGGCATGGGTCCTCAGATCTTCAATAGGTTCTACAGCTGCACCATCGAGAGCATCCTAACTGGTTGCATCACTGACTGGTATGGCAATTGCTTGGCCTCCGACCGCAAGGCACTACAGAGGGTAGTGCGTACAGCCCAGTACATCACCGGGGCCAAGCTTCCTGCCACCCAGGACCTCTATACCAGGTGATGTCAGAGAAAGGCCTTAAAAATTGTCAAAGACTCCAGCCAACAGACTCATAGACTGTTCTCTCTGGCTACCCAGACTATTTGCGTTCTCTTTTTGCTACTCTGTGTATTATCCATGCATAGTCACTTTAACTCTACCTACATGTACATCTTACCTCAATGACCTTGATTAACCTGTGTTATAGGTAGCCTCGCTACTGTTATTTTACTGTTGCTCTTGAATTATTTGTTATTTTTCTTTTTACTTAACACGTTTTTTTTAAACTGCATTGTTGGTTAAGGTCTTGTAAGTAAGCATTTCACTATAAGGTTGTATTGTTGTATTTGGCTCATGTGACAAATACCATTTTATTTCATTTGCCTTGTCTCACGGCAATGAGTGTGTTAATTAGGGACCATAGCCACGCAACCCTAACCTGAGGAGCATTGGGCTAACGAGCTGTCCCTGCACAAAGGTAGCTCTCAGACATTGTTCAGGTGATTCAAGCCAGCAATGGTAGAGGATACAGTGCCTTCGGAAAGTATTCAGACCCCTTGAATTTTTCCACATTTTGTTAGGTTACAGACTAAAATTGATAAAAAATAGTTTTTTTCACAAACAATCTACATACAATACCCAATAATGACAAAGACAAAAACAGTTTTACATTTTGGGGGGAATATCACATGTACATTAGTTTTCAGACCCATTACTCAGTATTTTGTTGAAGAACCTTGGCAGCAATTACAGCCTTGAGTTTTCTTGGGTAGGACGCTACAAGCTTGGCACATCTGTGTTTGGGGAGTTTCTCCCATTCTTCTCTGCAGTATCTGCATAAGATACACCTTTTAGATGGTTGTCCTTTTGGAAGGATCTCCCATCTCCACAGAGGAACCCTAGAGTTCTGTCAGAGTGACCATCAGGTTCTTGGTCACCTCCCTGACCAAATCTGTGCCTCGACACATTCCTGTCTCGGAACCTTCCGGACATTTCCTTCGACCTTGTTCCTTGGTTTTTGCTCTGTCAACTGTGGGACTGTCACGGATCCCCCTGGAACTTTCATTGCGCACACCTGAACCCTATTCCCATTGATTAGTACTTGTAAAAGTGTTCCCTTTGGTTTCCATTGGGTGGTCCATTGGTGCGTGTGAGTACCTGTGCTGTGTGTTTTTGCTTTCGTTCCCTTATGGATTGCTCAGATGATTATGGGTCTTGTCCCGTGCGTTATTCATTGTGCGCATGTGTTATTTATTCAAGGTACTCCTCGCTCTTTTCTTTGGGTTTCAACCCTGTGTTTTTGTATAGTGTTTGTTTGGTCTTTGTCCCTGTGCCTTTACACGGCACGCAGTAATTTGGGTACACAACCCCTATTACGCATTCCTGCGTCTGTCTCCCGAATCATTCCTACCAACATGACAGGGACCTTATATAGACAGGTCTGTACTTTTCCAAATCATGTCCAATTCATTGAATTTACCACAGGTGGACTCCAATCAAGTTGTAGAATCATCTCAAGGATGATCAATGGAAACAGGATGCACCTGAGCTCAATTTCGAGTCTTATAGCAAAGGGTCTGAATACTTATGTAAAGAAGCAATTTCTGTTTGTATTTTTTTCATACATTTGCAAAAATTCTAAAAAACAGTTTTTGCTTTGACATTATGGGGTATTGCATATAGATTGCTGAGGATTTTGATTAATTTAATCCATTTTAGAATAAGGCTGTAGCGTAACAAAATGTGTAAAAAGTAAAGGGGTCTGAATACTTTCCGAGGCACTGTTGATGCCACAGGCTGTGTTCAGCCACACGCACACAATCTCTCTCTCTATCGACCGACCGGCGTCTGGGGAGGGTGGACCAGATGAGTGTGACCCTGCTCGGGAAGAGTCGAACGGAACAATCCTGCTTTGGGATGAAGAGCCGAACGACGTGTGAGTGAGTACCAATGGTCTCCAGTGTGATGACGAGACTGCCGAGGCCACGACTACCACATCGGAAACCCATGAGGTGAGATGCTAAACGACTATGGACTCTACTAGCGTGTATGTCGTGGGAGTGTGCTGTCCTTGTGTTTTGTTCCGTGTGGCTTTTATCCTGTAACCCTCTTTTCATACAGAATCTAGAGACTGACCGTCTGCCTCATGCCTGCTTGAAAGAACCTTGGTTTTTGACATGCTGTTGATAATGTTTTATCACATAGTGTTTGTCACATGCGTCGTGAACAACGAGTCTAGACTAACTGAAATGCTTACATATGGGCCTTACCCAACAATGCAGAGAATAATAAATAAACAATGTGTAGCTTGGCTATAACAATAGCTTGGCTATATACACGGGGTACTGAGTTGATGTGCAGGAATATGTGGTAATTAAGGTAGATATGTACATACAGGGGTTAAGTAGGCAACAGGATAGATAAACAGTAGCAGCAGTGTATGTGATGAGTCAAAGCTGGTGCAAAAAGGGTCCATGCAGATAACCAAATCGCTACCCAGACTAACTATTTACCAGTCTTGTGGCTTGGGGGTAGAAACTGATCAGGGTTCTGTTAATTCCAGACTTGGTGCATTGGTACCTCTTGCCGTGCGGTATCAGAGACAACAGTATGACTAGGGTGGTTGGAGCCTTTGACCATTTTTAGGGCCTTCCTCTGACACCGCCTTGTATAGAGGTCCTGGATGGCCGGGAGCTCAGCCCCAGCGATGTGCTCGGCCGTATGCACTACCCTCTGGAATATGCCTCCTTCACGACTGTTGGTGTGTGTGGACCACGTTCATTCCTTAGTGATGTGGACACCGAGGAACTTCAAGCTCTCAACCCAATCCACTACAGCCACATCGATGTGGATGGGGGAGGCTGTTACCTGTAGTCCACTATCAGCTCCTTTGTCTTGCTAATGTTGAGAGAGAGAGGTTGTTGTCCCGGCACCACACTGCCAAGGTCACTGACCTCCCTATAGGCTGTCTCATCGTCGTCCGTGATCAGGCCGACCACCGTCATGTTTTCAGCGAACTTAATGATGTTTCGAGGGGAGAACAGTCAATCCGTTGATCACTCTATAGTTAAACCATTCACAACAAGCATGGCTACGCCCACCATAGAGGCATTTACCATACTGAAATGTCACATTTACACTTTGAGCCTTAAGTTTAAACACACACACACAAAGGACAGAGTTATTTGGTTGAGCGCATTTAAAGAGAAAGGTCAAAGTCATCCACCAGGATGAACAGGACCCCCCACCTGTCTGTGTCACCACAGACAAACCCACCCTCCTCTTAACCCCCTGCGGAGTGTGGCCTCTAATGCGTGACTTGCTCTCTCCCACTATCTCTCTCTTTATTAGTCCAAAACAGGTCATAAAAGGGGTTCAAAAAAGGGGTAAATTACTGCACAGTAAATTACTGTGTTACGGAGGAACTTACAATATCTTCTCGTTTTAAAACAACCCTTTCGGACATACATTTACATTTAAGTCATTTAGCAGACGCTCTTATCCAGAGCGACTTACAAATTGGTGCATTCACCTTATGACATCCAGTGGAACAGCCACTTTACAATAGTGCATCTAAATCTTTTAAGGGGGGTGAGAAGGATTACTTTATCCTATCCTAGGTATTCCTTAAAGAGGTGGGGTTTCAGGTGTCTCCGGAAGGTGGTGATTGACTCCGCTGTCCTGGCGTCGTGAGGGAGTGTGTTCCACCATTGGGGAGCCAGAGCAGCGAACAGTTTTGACTGGGCTGAGCGCGAACTGTACTTCCTCAGTGGTAGGGAGGCGAGCAGGCCAGAGGTGGATGAACGCAGTGCCCTTGTTTGGGTGTAGGGCCTGATCAGAGCCTGGAGGTACTGAGGTGCCGTTCCCCTCACAGCTCCGTAGGCAAGCACCATGGTCTTGTAGCGGATGCGAGCTTCAACTGGAAGCCAGTGGAGAGAGCGGAGGAGCGGGGTGACGTGAGAGAACTTGGGAAGGTTGAACACCAGACGGGCTGCGGCGTTCTGGATGAGTTGTAGGGGTTTAATGGCACAGGCAGGGAGCCCAGCCAACAGCGAGTTGCAGTAATCCAGACGGGAGATGACAAGTGCCTGGATTAGGACCTGCGCCGCTTCCTGTGTGAGGCAGGGTCGTACTCTGCGGATGTTGTAGAGCATGAACCTACAGGAACGGGCCACCGCCTTGATGTTAGTTGAGAACGACAGGGTGTTGTCCAGGATCACGCCAAGGTTCTTAGCGCTCTGGGAGGAGGACACAATGGAGTTGTCAACCGTGATGGCGAGATCATGGAACGGGCAGTTCTTCCCGGGAGGAAGAGCAGCTCCGTCTTGCCGAGGTTCAGCTTGAGGTGGTGACATGATAGGAACAGCTGGGAACTTGCGTGTTGTGAAAAGTTCTACGTGAACTGCCTCGTAATATGGAAGGGGATTCAACCATTTGGATTAAAACATGTTACATTTTTTTGGACATTTATGTTCTTGGCTCAAGGTAAACACAAATTCCATCAGTTGGTTACATAATTTAACTGCATACGATTTGTTAAGTTTTCCTGTTTTATCACTATGGAGGGCCAGTTAAACGAGGAACAACCTATTAAACGAGGGATAAAATAAAAACATTTAGTCATGCACATTCCATCCATTCCCCTTCCTGTTGCGCAATACTGAGTGACAAAATTCTCATCACTCCTTTTCGATATAAAGAAGGTATAGCAGACTACGTGCTTCAGCGGTTCTGCTCAGTTGAGACTTTGCTCCCCTACCTTAGCCCCTACTAGCTATGTCACGGGTGTCGAAAGAAGCGGACCAAGGTGCAGCGTCGTGAGCGTACATATTGCTTTTATTTAGGATGACGCCAAAAAAATACAAACAATACAAAACAACCGTGAAGCTTAAGGGCTATGTGTCACAAACAAAGTTAACTTCCCACAAAGACAGGTGGGAAAGGGCTGCCTAAGTATGGTTCCCAATCAGAGACAACGATAGACAGCTGTCCCTGATTGAGAGCCATACCCGGCCAAAACAAAGACATACAAAATATAGAAAATAGAACATAGAATGCCCACCCCACATCACACCCTGACCTAACTAAATAGGGAAATAAAACGTCTCTCTAAGGTCAGGGCGTGACAGGCTAAAAACATCCATTGCTTTGACCCAGCTTAATGCCAAACTCCAGCCTGCATATCTGTCCTGGTTGAACTCTGAAGTTACCACATATTGGCTCCAGGCCACTGAAAGCCAACAGTTTAAAATGTAAATCATAAGTCGTTCAACTTCACAATCAACTTGAACCTTCCTCCAAGTCGCCCCCCTGGACAGCAGCAGAAGACAACCAACAGGTTGGCTAAAGATTAACCAGAGTGACCTCTTGGCAGAGACTCTAAGTGGGAGAAGGACTCTTGGAAAACAACTTGGTTGAAACCGACCACGCCACGCTGTTTGCAAATAAACAGCCCTGAGGTCAGGTCGCTCCTCTGAATGTCTCTGGAATGATGGAGAAGGACAGCCATTCCTGGCATTCCAGTGAGCAGCTCGGCCCCCTCCGGTCCTGCATTCCACACATAGCAGGTCCCTCATGCCACACAGGGTGCACGAGAGGAACACAGAGCCCTCCTCTCACTCCCAGCGCACCTGGGCTGCCAAAGGGTGAGCGGCTCAATCGACGCGGGTCGCTAGCGTCGCTTCGCACACCTGTGCCGCAGATCGACTGATCGTTAACACTGGAAACGAAATTAAAACCAGGTGCCGAGATGTCTGACCCTCTGCCATTTCTTATAAGAGGGGCTTGACAGTTTCTCACCTTTAGACCTTGACTGAGGTGTGTCTTCTGTGTGATGGCCAGAGTGACAGTCAAGCCAGCTACAGCACAGATGGAGTTATTTGCAATAGCAGGACAGGAGCAAACCCATTTAGAGTTCAGTTGTTGTGGACTGTTATTGGATTTACTAAATCCATATTTGATGGCCCAGCCGAATTCTCGGTTGCGCTGATGATTTAGGGGAAACATTGGGGGAAAGTGAAACTTAACTCGTTGGTTAGATTCCCAGAGGGCAAAACCAGTTGTTATGACGCCATCGTGACATCTTTTATGACACCATGGTCAGGTTGTATACCAATGAGATTTCTTCTACATTTGGATTGTGCTATTGAATACAGTCGGGGACCACTATAGACATACAACCGTCCCCTCAAGATCCCATCAACAGCGATCAGAAGTACATCAGTAACTCCAAACTAATTTAGCTCAGTTACAAACAGTGAAAGAGCCTTCACCTCAGAGAAAAGAGACACAAGGCAGAGCCTTCCTGATGAAGGCACGGTGATGCCGAAAAATGGTTAAACACCCAATAAACCACTGGGAGTTTATATACGTAGTGTGCGACTCGATTTATTTTTATGGTTTATAGTTTATTCACCGTTAGTCAGTACCTCCACACAAAAACATTTTTCTGGGTGTGCGCCAGCTCATGTTTGGCCACAGCTGAGGTGCATCAACCATATCACCCCAGTGGGACTCTGAGGCACATGCAAGGAGACGTAGAGGAGGATGCAAGGAGACGCAGCCCTCTTGGCCCTTAGCTGGAGACAACAGGACATGTGCTGGTGGAGCCGGCAACACCAAACAGAGCGCATCCACGCACATGCATACGGTATGTACTCAGACACATTGTGAACAAAAATACAGTGCATTTAGAAAGTATTCAGACCCCCTTAACTTTTTCCACATTTTGTTATGTTACAACCTTATTATAAAATTGATAAATAGTTGTTTTCCCCTCATCAATATTCACACACAATACCCCATAATGACGAATCAGAAACAACATCACATTTACATAAGAATTCAGGCATTTTACTTAGTACTTTGTTGAAGCACCTTTGGCAGCAATTACAGCCTTGAGTCTTCTTGGGAATGATGCTACAAGCTTGGCACACCTGTACTTGGGGAGTTCCTCCCATTCTTCTCTGTAGATCCTCTCAAGCTCTGTCAGGTTGGATGGGGAGCATCGCTACACAGCTATTTTCAGGTCTCTCCAGAAATGTTTGGTCGGGTTCAAGTCCGGCCTCTGGCTGGGCCACTCAAGGAAATTCAAAGACTTTTCCCGAAGCCACTTCTGCGTTTACTTGGCTGTGGGTCATTGTCCTGAAGGTGAACCTTCGCCCCAGTCTGAGATCCTGAGACCTTTGGAGCAGGGTTTCATCAAATATCTCTCTGTACTTTGCTCTGTTCATCTTTTCCTCAATCCTGACTAGTCTCCCAGTCCCTGCCGCTGAAAAGCATCCCTACAGTATGATGCTGCCACCACCATACTTCACCATAGGGTTGTTGCCAGGTTTCCTCCAGACGTGATGCTTAGCATTTAGTCCAATGTGTTCAAGCTTGGTTTAATCAGACCAGTGAATCTTGTTTCTCATGGTCTGAGAGTCCTTTAGGTGCCTCTCCAAGTGGACTGTCATGTGCCTTTTACTGAGGAGTGGCTTCCGTCTGGCCACTCTACCATAAAGGCCTGATTGGTGGAGTGCTGCAGAGATGGTTGTTCTTCTGGAAGGTCCTCCCATCTCCCCAGAGGATCTCTGGAGCTCTGTCAGAGTGACCATCCCCAGATCTGTGCCTCGACACAATCCTGTCTCGGAGATCTATGCACACTTCTTTCGACCTCATCTCTTGGTTTTTGCTCTGACATGTACTGTCAATTGTGGGACTGTCACAAGTGTGTAGAGGAATAGGCAGTAGACAGTCGCACGTGTAGAACTACTGAATTTATTAAAGCACTAATATATATATATATATATAAATAAATAAAAGCATGCCAAAACCAAAATTGCTAAAATAATAAAGTAGAGATTCCTCTCAGGAAAACAAGCAACATTTAGAATGACAGACAAAGACAAATGACAGAGGGAGTATATATACAGTGATAGAGTGTGGATTGGAACCAGGTGTGTGTAATGCTGATGGGACAAGTCCAAGGTTGATGAGTGAAGGGCGTTCGCCAGCAGCAGGTTCGGCAGCAGCTAGAAGGCCGGCGACGCCAAACGCCTGAGCTGGACAGGAGGGGGAGCAAAAGCGAAGGCTGGTGTGACAGACTGGTGTGACAGAGATACATGAAACAAGGGTGAGATACGGTAATTGACGTGGAGCTGTAATCAATACGTCACCTCATTGACTCTCCTCAGGACTTTGAACGGCCCCACAAACCGCAGGTTCAGCTGTCCTTGTCCAAAAATCTAAGTCCAATAAGAAATGCATTATTGGACCGGTCCTTGTCTTCTACTACAACTTTTGATAATTTAGTTCCATTCTTTGATTTCACTATGTTCTATTCATTATCGCAACTTCAGTTGCCACACTTTCAGATTCAAGCACAGTCGCCATTTCCGCCCTTCTCCGCAAATTACCATTGATGTCATCCGCGCTCTGAGAGCAAGGTTCAGTTTAACTAGTTCTGGGGGCATTTAGTAATTAGTTTGGGCAGGGAGGTGGTGATATTGAATTGGCAAGAGCTATTTCAAGTCAATGTAGTCTATTCCAATCTGGGGAATAGACCATCTCAAGGACAGAACATACATACCATTTTTTTTAAAGGCACACGTAGCCTACATATCAATACATACACAAACTATCTAGGTCAAATAGGGGAGAGGCGTTGTGCCGTGAGGTGTTGCTTTGTCTGTTTAAAAAAAATCAGTTTTACACGTGAGAAGTGAGGTGAATGCAATCATTGTCAATAACACACTTGAGTGAAGGCCCCCGTCAATAGGGGATGATGGCAAAATAACAAGACATGCTGATAACATGAAAATAAGATAGAATGCCAGTCTCGCAACAGTCAATGTCACACAAACGTCTCCATACTCACACAGTACACAAAGGCACATGTTCACTTACATAAGCAATTAAATCTGGATACTGCAAGAAATAGACGCACTGATAAAAAAAAGTGTATTACATTTTTGTATAATAACATATTTGGAACAAAACAAACATTATACATACACGACATACATGGATATACTCACTTATACAGACATGCACAGACTACACACACTGGCACAACTTAATCATTGAGCATCTGCATGAATATGAAAAGGGAACCTTCCATGCCTATAGGACTATGACAGGTTTTTGGAGGCTCGTGGTCATAAGTTACTATTCAGTTCTCCAACATGGGCCATAAGGAGCCCCGTAATGGTATTCTACCAGGCCAACCAATCAAACTCATCGAAGGGCCCTTGTGAAGCCTAGAGTAAGGTTCAGATTTACTAAGCATATGCAAAGGCAGTATACAATTCATCCAAAGGCAGTAAACCAATACTGTTGTTGAAACTACCTCTTCAGCTGAAACTATAGTATGCCAGAGAGAACAAATAGAGTTTCCGGGCTCTCACAAGATATTTTAAAAGGATGATGAAATAACGCAACACATGGGGAAGTGATTAGCCAAAGTGATTAGCTAAGAGCAGAACACCTATTGGACAGGGGAAAGAAACCACCTGTCACAATATACACACATGGATTTGCAAGTACACGCACACACACACACACACACACACACACACACACACACACACACACACACACACACACACACACACACACACACACACACACACACACACACACACACACACACACACACACACGATCTAAACAAAGTATGAGTCAGGATCCTGTGACACATGGTTCTCATTAGGTTGGCCACTTTATTTCCCTGCGTTAAAAAAAAGAAAACAGTATAGACCAGCATCATTTTCAAGCTGGTCCATGCTGGTCTGTGCTGGTCTATGCTGGCTAGTGCTGGTTGGATGCTGGTGAAGTTGGTCTGACCAGCATGGTTATGCTGGTTGACCAGCCTGGTCTATCTGGTTTTACCAGCATGGTCTAGCTGGTTAGGCTGGCAGACTAGCTGGTAAAGCTGGTGATGCTGGTGACCATCTTATGCTGGTGATGCTGGCATGCTGGTGACCAAGCTGGTCCATGCTAGTCTATGCTGGTCAAGCTCATCTACAAAACCACACCCATCATTATCATATTTCCCAGCATGCTCTATCGTAGTTCAATTTTTAAAAATTGTTTGTTTCAATGTCTTTTCTTTTGTTGTGTTTTTGCACAATTCATTCATTAATTCATTGTATGCTACACAAAGAGAAATAACATACATTTTTCTATTGCACCCGTTATTTGTGCCCGTTACTGAAATGGTTGTTCCAGTTTAGATGGCTTAACTAGTCTCAATTACTCACATTTCTGACCCTAGCAATCATTCTGACTGCAGATTGTGAGTGAATAGTTCCAATTGTTGGATTGCCCCACTCTTACTGGGACATATAAATAGGAATTAAACATCACTGTGTAAACCAGCATAATGTGACATAATGATGGTTGCATATGCTGGTATATGCAGTTTTTTTTCCAGCAGGGTTGCCAGAGCTTTATAGGCATTCTAATTCATCCTTCAATTAGTTGTTGGGTTAATGAGGTGATTCAGGGCCCTGCATACAACCTTTCCCTGGAGAGAGACTTGAATGTGTTGACCACAAGACATAACAATGCTACCCCTGTGGTAATGACATGTTCACACCCAGTGAGAAACATACCAGCTCAGGGCAGTGAGGTAATTATGGGTAATTCCGTTGCTTGGTGACAACAATCCCGCCACAACACAACATGTCATTAACTTACCCCGATTCAACAGCCTTAAGATGGTCATTCATGTGCCATTGTAAAGATAGCCTTGTCCCAAGCTCATGCCACAGGTAGCCAAAGAAAACCTTAGAGGCAGACAGATTAGGGGAATTCTTTTCCATGTAAAACCCTTAAAGAGGGGGATATGAAGGGGGATAAGAGGGGTTTCGCTAATCCTCTTATGTGGTTAAGTGGGTGTTTTGGACATTAGGCAGACCCTAAAAGCCTGTTTTCCGAGGAGAGTAACGTGACTCCGATCGAACATCACGTTTATAGGGCCTTTGCCACCTGAAAGAGGGGGGCACCGTTGTTCTCTTCATGTCACTAGAAGTTAACTCCATAGAGAGTTCTTTCAAGTTGCTAGCTTCACGGTGGCAAGATTCTGTAAAACGGCACCACTATCGCTTTTGACGCGTCATTGTCATCTCTCTCCCGATGCTCGCAAGTTCCAGATGACCAAAGCTTCAAACATTTATGAATCCCCCGTCATCTCTACCGCTGTTTATGTTCCCCCTGTAGGCACTCGTCTGATGCAACATGGAGATTTCAGCTGTTTGTAACCTCCACTCTGCCGTTTTTATTGAGCAACCCTACTAAGCCTGAAGAAGAGATTAAGAGTGTGGAAGCAAGCTAAGCCTGTGGGCACAGGTTCCGGTTTAAGCGAGCCACACTGCTTCCTGAGTTTGACTTGGAAAAACAATGGACTCGTATGAGTAGATGTACGAAGATACAAAGTTATTGATTGTGGGCGTCACCTTCCGCCCACTTGTAGCAACTGGTAGGGAGGGGTAACCACAGTATTAGGCAACATGGTTGAGTGTAATTCTCTTTGAAATTAGACAACTGAATTCAACTAACAACTTTGTTGCTGGAGATCTGCTAGTGGTTCCCAACGTTTTCCTTTTCCAGGGACCACCAGATCATTGTCAAAAGCTCTGGAGACCCACTGTGAGTGGAATCACTGAAGTTGACCAGTCGAATGTATCAGTGAAAGCTGTAGCCAAACTGCTGCTCTAGTGTAACTAGTTGTGCATTTTTAGTGGGAAAGGTACAAAGGATTCATTCTAATTTGATTTGGACTCTATAACCAACGGGAGCAACGTTATCTCTGAAACTTTTGTTATGAGTTCATCTTGGGGGCTATATGTTTGGTAGCTGTACAATTCATATTGATTGATTGATTGTGGATGAGATACATTGTATACATCGTTTCAGGAAACTAGACTATGTCGCATGTCACTACCTCACAGGAGCGGCATTTCAACCTAAACCATTGTTTTTAAATCAAAATGCGTTTTTTTGGCAGAAATGCTTTCTGGAACATGTAAATGTGCCTTAATAACAAACCTATATTCCATCCATATATACGAATAAGATTGTTAAATTACGAGCTTTGTTGGTTTTGCCACGGAAAAAGACAGATGAGTTTAGATTGGTCTGCCATGTAGCATGCTTTTGTCTACAACAAGAGCTGTTCAGTATGTGTTGACAGTTGACAGTTGTTGAAAGATATAACGTTAGCCATCCAGAACTACAAAAGTTTTGCTACTTTTCTCAATAACATTGATGTCCTGAATTTAGCAAGCACTATCGACAGATCAGTTGGAAAATGTGATGGGCTACTTTCTGCACACGCCACGGTCAGTGTGAACCAGAGTGACTTGACACAACGCTGGCCAAACAAGATGTAGCCACAAACAAAACAGAGTTAAATGGTTCCAGTCTGCCATGAAGCATTCATCCATGTATACGGGTAAGAGTCTAGTTACATTTTCAGATAAAAGTTTTTTAATTGTGTCAGAAAGTCGTTTTAATTGCAAGTTAAAGCGTACTGTTAGTTAGCTGGCAAATGCTAGCTTGCTGGCTTGCTAGCTAACGTTCCGTGTGTGATCTGTGTAGTAATATTGTTAAAATCAGAAATCCATTTGCATTACTCGTTAAAGCCTAATGTTAGCTAGCTAACATTGAACCTAGTTTGTTAGCTTTAGCAACCTGCAGATTCATACTACAGCTCTGACAATGTTTGTATTGGTAGTAGTATGAGTTGGGATTATGTCGGTTCATTGTTTATCTAGCTAGCTAACTAGTTGTCTAAACATAAGACTCCACTTCGGCCAGATTTTTACATGACCCAAATTAGTCAGGTGTGGGGGTGATTACAGCCATCTATTGTCCTTCATGAACATGTGTAAATGTTGTGTGTGTTTATTTATTTATTTTTCACCTTTATTTAACCAGGTAGGCTAGTTGAGAACAAGTTCTCATTTACAACTGCGACCTGGTCAAGATAAAGCATAGCAGTGTGAACAGACAACACAGAGTTACACATGGAGTAAACAATAAACAAGTCAATAACACAGTAGAAAAAAAGAGAAAAAAGGGGGAGTCTATATACATTGTGTGCAAAAGGCATGAGGAGGGAGGCGAATAATTACAATTTTGCAGATTAACACTGGAGTGATAAATGATCAGATGGTCATGTACAGGTAGAGAGATATTGGTGTGCAAAAGAGCAGAAAAGTAAATAAATATAAACAGTATGGGGATGAGGCAGGTAAATTGGGTGGGCTATTTACCGATAGACTATGTACAGCTGCAGCGATCGGTTAGCTGCTTAGATCGCAGATGTTTGAAGTTGGTGAGGGAGATAAAAGTCTCCAACTTCAGTGATTTTTGCAATTCGTTCCAGTGTGTGTGTGTGTGTGTGTGTGTGTGTGTGTGTGTGTGGGGGGTTATAGCATTTCCTTCATACGACCAATCAATTTAGACCATTGTGTTGGGTAAGGGTCATCTAATAATGATCAAATGGTTGTATCTGGACACTTTCTGTTTTTGATATTGCTACTATGCAAGTTACCACTTCACTGTACTGTTTACACCTTATTATCCTGTGCATGTGACCAATAAACATAGATTTTATTTGATATAGCATGTGTTTACCACATGGCCTCACATGTGAATCCTTTAAGAAATGGGTGGGGCGTGAAGAGGGTGTGAACACTGCTGAATGGATGTGGACAAAGAAGAGCTCTCCAGTAGGTGTACCAAATATTCAAGGGCCATTTTCTCAAAAGTGGGGTTTATCAACTTTCAAAGCAGAATTACGTTACATTAATTATCTAATGTAAAAAAAACTATTTCAAATTTCGCTACATAAGACCAACTTAGTCATATTTGCGTATGGTGGTCTCCTCCTGGTGGTGTGCACTTCCACACTCCCCGTCATGGATTTAAAAGCATTGGATTGGTGTAAGCATTGTTTAGGTGGAGTTTTCAACATTGTTAGATCCGTGGTGGGGAGTTTGCTGGTGCGCACTTTGGTTAAAGGTGTTGAGAATCATCGGGACCCAACCTGCATTAGAACCTGCATTAGAACCACCCAACAAATGTGTCTTCACGATCAGAAAAGGTTGGCTTTTCCCCATTCTACTCTGCATTACCACTATCTTTCTTCTATATCTTGGACAGCTATCCTATTTTGTTAAAAATGCCCTCCGGTTACTGGACTTCCAGGACAGTAGCTCTCCACGTCACTGTGCCTGTCTCAAATGTATCCAATACAGTAGTTCTCCACGTCACTGTGCCTGTCTCAAATGTATCCAGTAGAGTAGCTCTCCACGTCACTGTGCCTGTCTCAAATGTATCCAGTAGAGTAGCTCTCAACGTCACTGTGCCTGTCTCAAATGTATCCAGTAGAGTAGCTCTCCACGTCACTGTGCCTGTCTCAAATGTATCCAGTAGAGTAGCTCTCCACGTCACTGTGCCTGTCTCAAATGTATCCAATAGAGTAGCTCTCCACGTCACTGTGCCTGTCTCAAATGTATCCAGTACAGTAGCTCTCCATGTCACTGTGCCTGATACCCATCTACCGGATTCATGACTTTCATATTAGCCTTAAACATTTGTAAGGAGGTGAATGTGTATGGATTCGGAAAGATATATATGGGAACTGGCACCACTACTTTGAAACACTAACTGACAAAACTTTTGATGCTGGACAAGAACACAATTGAACCTACGAGTACAATGTTATTATGAAGCACTCTGCAAATCACAAACCACACATATTTTAAGGATGTTAATAACTGATCCATATTAGTTCACTAGCATACAGCTGTGTTTGCCACAAAGATACTTTGATGAAAGAGGCAGAATCAAATGGGTGTCAACATCATTCGACCTTGACAGTTGACCCTGACTCGAGGGGCCATAATGTCGCTGTTAAAAGTGAGTGGAATCATTTGGAATGACAATTCCATAGTTCCTACTTCCGGGTGGGAATAGATGACTCTGTGTCCGAGAAGTTGTCCATGGAGTTTACCTGACTTTACTACAACATTGACCCGGAGTATGGTTGCAGAGACTTTGTGAAACTATTTATAATCGTCTCTCTAACACGTTTAATCTCGACTCATGACCATATTACTATTTCTCACAACCTAATTGGCACTGCCCCAGTGCTATTAAGTAAGATTGACGTTGATCGAGCTTTTGACGACCGAAAAGGCAGAAACGTTTTGTCCAGAGTGCCCAAGATATTTGACACAGTAGCAGATAGACAAATAGGGGTCAACGGGTCAAAATAACAACAATTCTAAAGCTCAGGAATCTCAGCTCATTTGAGCAGAGCTCAGGCCTCAAGTTGCCCTTGTGTTGCTCTTTTTGGAGTTTGGGAACAGGAAATGCTTCTTGATCAAATACGTTTGAAATGCAGTGCGTATGTGCCCTTTAGGATTTGGTATAGAAGCGTAGGTGGTGGGTAAACCACTTGAAATGTTTCTGTTCCAGAAGTGGCACACAGGAGCCAAGCTGCACTGAGCTGACCTGGTTATATATCTACCAGTTGCTGGAACCTGCTTAAAAGGACAACGTGAAAAGAATATTATCATTTGATCAGCAGCACAAATAGTGTGAAAATTGCAAGAGACATCAAAATGTCCATTCTCCTACGACAGGATAGAAGGGTGGTTTTAAGGTTCTTTCGCCTACATATTTAAATGAGTCCAAATGCTGACACTTGAGTTGTCCCTGGGGTTGTGGGGAAAGTAGGCTAGAGGTTGTCCAGAGTTTCCATTTGTTATTTTATGGTCAGAGATTCTGGCGGATAGTTCTGATTTCTTGATACAAATGCACCGGGACATGCACCCATAGACGTGGTAGGACATTAGGCTACAGAAGAGTGTGACGATAGAATGACCTTTTTTTGACTGTACAGTACATGCACACATCGTTGATTTGTCCCCCAGAGATGAATATTACCACAACTCAATTCAGAATATGTGTAGATTAGGAAATCTCGAAAACAATGTCTCCAGGGCGTAGCAACCACATGTTGTTTTAGTCTGCAGACTAGAGCGTCTGCTAAATGACTTAAAATATAAATGTATGTAAATTTAAATGGGCCATTGAAGCTACTTCGGGCCATCTTCAGCTTCAGCTCCTTTATAATGGCTGTGGACCCGGCCTTATGTAAGAGGAGCGACAGACAGGACGTGCTTAAGAGCAGTCAGCAGCCTCCATGACCCGCGTCTGCACCATCAAGTCATCACTCAACAATGAGGAGAACCAGGGCTACGGTCCGAGTAAAACAGTGAAGATGCCAAGCACGGCTCCCAAAGTGCATGGGAAGCATGCTTTTCTGTTCGGTTGGTCTGTAGAAGCTTGAATCAGCCGGAATGATATGACAAGGCAATTCGTTGTAAGAAATCGAGCCTGGAATTGACATCAAGAAGAGTTAAGCTAGCCGAGGACTCTCAGAGAGGCTGACGTGTCAGTGCAAATATTAAGGGGATAGTTCATGCAAAATTTACACTGAACAAAAATACAAACACAACTTGTCGAGTCCCATGTTTCATGAGCCGAAATAAAAGATCCCAGAAATCTTCCATACTCACAAAAAGCTTGTTTCTTCCAAAAATGTGTGTACACTTTTTTTTTACATCCCTGTTAGTGAGCATTTCTCCTTTGCCAAGGTAATCCATCCACCTGACAGGTGTGGCATATCAAGAAGCTTAATTAACAGCGTGATTATTACACAGGTGCACCTTATGCTGGGGGACAATAAAAAGCCACTCTAAAATGTGCAGTTTTGTCACACAACACAATGCCACAAATGTCTCAAGTTTAGAGGGAGCGTGCAATTGGCATGCTGACTGCAGGAGTGTCCACCAGAGCTCACAACCGCAGACCATGTGTATGGCGTTGTGTGGGCGAGTGGTTTGCTGATCAACGTCAACGTTTTGAACAGAGTGCACCATGGTGGCGGTAGGGTTATTGTATGGGCAGGCATATGCTACTGACAATGAACACAATTGCATTTTCTCTATAGCAATTGGAATGCACTTAGTTTGAAGTGTTTTTGAGGAAGTTTCGGCTTGCAGTGCAGCATTGCTAACATTGGTTGGCATGTTTACATTCATGAATTTCTTAGATGCTAATATGCTAACTCCTGGCTGTGGCAGAAGTAAATAATGTATTAATGTAGATTCTTTCACCAAAGGCCTTCAGAGACAACTCAAGGTAAAGGTAATTCAGCCAAAATATAGATTTTGCCTGAACTATACCTTTAAAACAGACAATTTGTTACAGCTGATCATTTCTGATCAAGTGTATCTGATTAAAAAGATGATCTCGGACTAACAACAACCAGCTGTTATTATTTACAATGGAAACACAAGAGAGAAACCTCATGTTTATTATAATCCACGACCTCAGTTCGGTTCACACATTGAGCGGCAAACACAAGGTGAAATTAAATTGGTTCTAGCAGGCAGAATCATGAGGCAAATTGGAAAACAAATTGGAACACACTAAACAAACAACATGTTTTATCTATAATTTCTCTTCATTATTTATCTTCATATGACAAGGATTAAAAAGGATATGCCAGTAGATTGTTGACTTTATTCATGATGACTGCTAGCTAAGATTTTGAAAGTAAGGGAAGGGAAAGGGGTCAGTTGTATATCTGAATGCCTTCAACTGAAATGTGTCTTCTGCATTTGCCCTCCCAGTCACTCCTCCCAGGGCTTAATGACTGGATTTACTGCATCAATTAGCCATCAAGGTCTCTGAGAGGCGAGATGCCTGGCTGGATGATTGATTGTTCTCTGACAGCTGATGTCCCCTTGCCATGCTGTTCTATGTTGACATGATCAGTCCAATCAAAGATACTGTACATATAACATGATTTGACGTCATATTATCTGTGGCCAATGACCTTGAGCCTTCTTGGATGGGCACTTCTAATGTAACTTTATGGCAGCGCCCAACGGGATAAAATGTTCTATCTCTACCCTTAGACTTGGTGGCGACATAGTGTCCCCATGAGTGACAGAACACTAAACCAATCACGGCGCAACGCTCCTTATTTTCTGCTGGCTTGCCCCACCACCACAGACAGCACTGAGCTAGGCTGAAACACCTGCATTTTGTAGCTGCCTTACTCAAGAAAACAAAAAAGAGACAATGTCTGTATATGGCTTTATTAACTCAGTGATATATATATTTTATTTACATTGTTTGCAAACTGATACATGCTATTTTGGTATTAATGCCAAAAAAGCATGCAAAACAGGCAAGCCCCACCTGCCCTGAATGATGGGTCGCCACTGGGGGAAGGTGGTGAAGAGGCGAAGCGTCCGGCAGAAAGAAAAGGAGGTAGAGAGAGAGATACGCAGAGAGTCTGGAAGCGAGGGCCAGAGGATAAAGGAGAGTGAAGGTCAGATCGAGACAGAGTTTGAGAATCGGCATACAGTCACAAATGAAGAAAGAGAAAGACGGCGAGAGCAGGCAATTTGTGTCTGAGAATGGCGCTACATCATATTTTGATCCCTATCAGTGCAAGTTGGATGTGCTTTTTACCACCACAGTTTGGGTGAAGTGAGGCAGAGCCCTATGATTGGCATGTGAAAAAAGAGCCAACCGCCTCCACTCCCTATCTGACCCTCTATTTATATTTCAGTGCCATCGGGTCTTGACAGGGAGATCCATGCCTCACGTAGGCACCCCGTGGCCCTTATCCACCCAGACCATCACTCGTCAACTAACCCCCTCCTTCTGCCTGGGATTGAGAGAAGACACATCACCCACCGCCGACTACACATGGGTTATTCTATTTCATTTCAATATTGTCGCACCCTAATCTGTATCACCTGTCTTTGTGATTGTCTCCACCCCTACCAGATGTCTAAACAGACAAACTGAAAACGCAGGTATAAATACACAGGGGACAATGGGGGGTGATGGGAGACAGCTGGAGGAGGGTGGAGACAATCACAAAGACAGGTGAAACAGATCAGGGTGTGACAGATATAAAATATGAACGGGCATAGGTTGACATCATGACAACAGTAGACACTTGATATCATGACGGCACATTTGTATTTTTCTCTATTGTTATGCTTCTTCTGGGGGGGGGGGGTTGTTATGGACTATGCGTTGCTGGTGAATGAAAAGTCCTAACAGTCTTGAATAATATACCTGTGGGAAAATCCCAGGGCCAATTGATTTCACAGTAATCGAAATAGGATCTGCCCTAACTGAATTACCATGGACTTGTCTCTCTAATACACAGATAGAGCTCAGCTGCTTGGATACAGAGCAAGAAATCTCTCCAAAATAAATGTCAATATAATCATCATGAAACCACATAGAGGCCTAAACTTCCTCAATAGGAAAGATCTGGACTTCTGTTGCTACTCTGTCATTATGGCTACCTGGTATCACTAAATGCTTCGTGAGGACCGACCCCACATCCCCACACACAGCCCTAACTGGGGCAGGATGTCCACACCCCGCTGAGGAGAGACAGCCTGTTGCGAGGCACGTAATCTGCCTTATTTTGAGCTCTTCAACAACAGAAAAGACTTCTATGGCCCCAAGATGTTTTGGCTAGCATTCAGAGCCCCTTTGGGGTCTGGCCTCTCAGATGTAGACTGCCCCCACTTCTCCATAATTGTACACACCACCCTGACCCTGCAACCATCATGCAGTCACATTGTCAGGTGTGCTCTCAGTCTCAATGCACAATTTTTACTCTGAGGGGAAATGAGGCAGAGGAGACCAAGGGATGATAGTATCAATGAAAAGAACACACAGGGTCACACAGCAGTGGGGAATGCTGTGGAGCATGTATGCCAGATTTACTCGAGGACTGCCCGCTGAGACGACTAGGGTAGTTAAGGCGGTCCACTCTAGGCCCTGCCCATGGAGATCGGGTCGCCATGGTTACAGGCTATCATGACATGACTGGTCCAATTGGAAGGCATCGTGGCTCAGCGACAGCTCGTGACAGCTTCAGGTCAACCCCGGCCTGTCCGGGAGAGTTACGTAATTCAAATGGCTCACTTGCACAATTACACACGCTCACTCTCAGCCAGTCATCTTCCCTGTCAATTAAAGAGGCGGTGTCAATACGAAAATATGTGCTGCCTGGCAGGCTGCCATGCCATGGGCCAGGGTGTCAGTCACTGGTTACGTTGTCCCTGGCCTGTGGTTTTCATTCATCAGCTCTGCAGGTCGTCTTCGGCTGTCAACCTATGTGGGGGACTCGGCATACACTGTGAGGAGAAGTCATAAAGGACCATTATAAGTGCAGATGAACTGATTGAATAAAATTACCTCCACATATCGTGACTTTATCTTTGTGAAGCTTGCTTGAAGGTGGCACACACACACACACACAAACAAAACACACACATACTCACACCCATCTCTTTGTGTGCCACCCCCAAGCACATACACCGCCCAGGAGCAAGCACGGGGTATAAGGGTAGGGTTCCCGTGGGGGGGCATTCTCTCCTCTGTTGATCTCTGTCACCCAGCGATTAGATAGTAAAGAAGCAACAGGATCCCGGTGCTGAAACACTTCATTCAGGAGTTCATCCACAACATCATGCTGTTGAGTGTGCAGCAACCTGCAGAACAGCTGACACAGAGTTCTAGAAAAGGAGCCAGTCATGTATGCCAAACCATGGCTAGTGATGTACATGGTGCATTGAGGATTATGTATCAACAGTAAACATCATGTTAACTTTCACATGTCTGGGACTGCAGGTGATGTTTTGAAGATCAGATTGCCGGTGAAAGGTTTGAAATTGAAACAGTGTCTGGTGAATGGTCTTCACTGGGGTTCTACTAAGCTAAGATGGTCATACAAGGATCATTAGCCCATAGAAACGCATTGAATAACAGATTCATACATGGAAAACAGATAATTAAAAAAAAAATCGAAATTAAGTTTGTTTTAAAGTGTCTGTCCTATATTTGAGAGGCAAAAGAAAGATCAGGAAAATATTTATAAAACATTATTTTTTTTATTTTTATTATTTCACCTTTATTTAACCAGCTAGTTGAGAACAAGTTCTCATTTACAACTACGACCTGGCCAAGATAAAGCATAGCAGTGTGAACAGACAACACAGAGTTACACATGGAGTAAACAATTAACAAGTCAATAACACAGTAGAAAAAAAAAGAGAATAAAAAAATAGAGTCTATATACATTGTGTGCAAAAGGCATGAGGAGGTAGGCGAATAATTACAATTTAGCAGATTAACACTGGAGTGATAAATGATCAGATGGTCATGTACAGGTAGAGATACTGGTGTGCAAAATAGCAGAAAAGTAAATAAATAAAAACAAAAACAGTAAAAACAGGTTTTCAGACCATTTACTTGGTAAGTTTTGAAACACCCTTGGCAGCGATTACAGCCTCGGGTCTTCTTGGGTATGACGCTACAAACTTGGCACACCTGTATTTGGAGAGTTTTTCCCATTCTTCTCTGCAGAGCCTCTCAAGCTCTGTCAGGTTGGATGGGGAGCATCACTGCACAGCTATTTACAGGTCTCTCCAGAGATGTTCGATTGGGTTCAAGTCCGGGCTCTGGCTGGGCCACTCAAAGACATTCAGAGACTTTTCCCGAAGCCACTCCAGCATTGTCTTTGCTGTGTGCTTTGGGTTGTTGTCCTATTGCAAGGTGCACCTTCGCCCCAGTCTGAGGACTCTTAAAAATGGTTCTTCACCAACATCTTCTTCAGTGTTGTGACCAAATAATGTCTCATTATTTATTTTACAGATTAATCTTATGTTTGAGAAGGTAGATGACAGTTTCACACTAACATATAAATGAGTATGAATCATTTCGGTAAAAAGTTGGATTTTAAATGTTTGGTCTGTCTCGCAGTCAAATTTCCCAAAATACAGCGTGTCCCACAAAATGTGAATACATATATATTTTTTGAAAACTCTCAAAATCTAACTTAACTTATATAAACTATAATGAAAATCAGTGGTCAGCTAGATAGAAGGGTGTCTTTAGTCGCAAAATGTACCGTTATTTTCCAGGCCATTGAAGAGTTAATTTAATCCTCCAACTGCAAGAGAGTGTCCGAAGTCAGGGGGTGTCCGATGTGGGGGGGGGAATTAGCTACAAGGTGGCTGGTTCAAGCCCTGCATAGCACTGCATTATGTGTAACACAGAAGGCCGGCATGGACAATGACGACCATGGTGCTAATTGGATCCACGGGAGATGTATTGTGGAATATAAACACACTGGAAAACATTTACATTTTTGGTGAACTGTCTTTGTTCTCATGCCACGTATCTGATTGTCTTTGGGATTCAATTCATTTCAGCTAGAATCATCCCATTGGGTAAAAAGTCAATTCGGCCCTAAAACTCTCACAGAAGTGGTGAAATGCATTACAAAGACACTCACAGGTGGCATAAGGATATGGGCATACACATATTTACTCACACACAAATATACAAGTACAATAGGATATGGCACACACAAAAATGCATTTGGACACAATAAACACACACACAGACATGCACACACACACACACACACACCATCATGACACGTGGATGCGAATACACACCTGAGGGATGCAAAGGCACGGGAACTCACTTGAACACTTAAGAGGTATTGGAGAAATAATAATATCCAAGATAACTTTACAGGTGAATTCCAAATAAAAAGTCCAACACATGTCTACAGTAAAACAAACAGTGGGCTATTGCATTTCCCCTAAAGTGAATCCATGAAAAGAGAAGAGAAAGGTGAAGAGAGAGAGAAGAGAGAGAGAGAAGAGTGAAGTAGAGAGAGAGAGAGAGAGAGAGAGAAGAGAAAGAAAAGAGATAGGGGGAGAGTAGAGAGAAGAGAGAGAGAGAGAGAGAGAGTAGGGGAGAGAGAGAGAAGAGAGAGAAGAGAGAGAGAGAGAGTAGGGAGAGAGAGTAGGCTGAGAGAGAGAGAGAGAAGAGAGAGAGAGAGTAGAGAAGAGAGAGAGTAGAGAGAGAGAGAGATTAGGGGAGAGTAGAGAGAGAGTAGAGAGAGAGAGTAGGGAGAGAGAAGAGAGAGAAGAGAGAGAGACAGAGAGATTAGGGAGAGAGAGAGAGAAGAGGGAGAGAGAGGGTGAGAGAAGGGAGAGAGAGAGAGAGAGAGAGAGAGAGAGAGAGAGAGAGAGGAGAGAGAGAGAGAAGAGAGAGAGAGTAGGGAGAGAGAGAGAGAGAGAAGAGAGAGAACAGAGTAGGGAGAGAGAGTAGGGA
>NC_068439.1:34684838-34690852 GCF_023373465.1 Oncorhynchus keta
TGGTGGAGGTGGAGTCCAAGCTGGAGTTGCTGGAGGAGTTCATGTTCACAATGGTCCGTGAAAGAATACGAGATCTAAGAGCTATCTGGAAGATAGTAGACTTTAGACATCTAATTCTTTAGTTTCTCGTTCTTGAAATCCTCACAAGTTTGTTATCTTCTCTTGATCTCTTGTCATAGAGTGATACTAAGGAAACTCTGTGTGTGTGTGTGTGTGTGTGTGTGTGTGTGTGTGTGTGTGTGTGTGTGTGTGTGTGTGTGTGTGTGTGTGTGTGTGTGTGTGTGTGTGTGTGTGTGTGTGTGTGTGTGTGTGTGTGTGTGTAGAGAGAGAGAGAGAATTTGTGTTTGTAGTTAACAATTAGATACTTTCAATTTTGTCATTAAGGCTACACTCAATAGACACATGACACTGAGAAGATAGTTTGAAGCTATAGACAAAACATATCAAGTAGATTGTAGGTGTGTCTAGGGGCAATCCACACAGTTATATATTTTTCCCACATTTAATAATCCATATTTTTTTGTGATTTTATCTTGTGTAAAAAGTAACAGCCCAGAGTCCAGATGAAGATGGGGATGAAAGTCATGGTTGCCGTGGGTTCTGTTTAAATGAAATACAGCTCTCACATGAAGTGTTCAACTCACAGGGCTATAAACACTCCCAGAGCACTGAAGCATGTGATGCCAATGCAAAGTGTCTCTCTATAGAAATGTTCCTCCTGGGCAAATCACTGCACTGTCATTAAGAAAAGTTCTGAAATCCTCCTCCATGTGTTGTCGGAGTTTTATGGTTCAGGTTCAGTGAAAGTGGGAGAGGAAATGGTATTGACTTCACTCTGACCATCAGTGATGTCCAGGCTGAGGATACAGGAGTTTACTACTGTCAGAGTCACCACAGTGGTCCTGTGTTCACACAGTGATTTAGAGCAGCACAAAAACCTCCCTCAGTCAGAGTCCACTGCTGCACTTTCCTTCAGGGTTTAAGGTTATTTCACCACGTGCACAGAATACAACATGTGTTAAATAGCAAGTCTTACCTTGAGAGCACTTTCCCAACAATGATGCTAATACTACTACTAATCATATATATATAATAATAATCATTAAAATATAATAAACTAAAAAAACGCACAATGTCGAAGATGTGTGTTAAAGAAACACGATAATGCAAGTATATCGATAAATATATATTTCTATGTGCTTTATACAAATGTGTAGTTTTTGTCAATAGCTTCCCAAATGAAGATAACATAAGATAGCAGTCATGGTAGATTTATGCTAGAATCTGTTGCAGGGAAGAATTGTAGTTTTTCTAGCCTTATTTTGCCACTCAATGGATAATCTGTATAGATGTCATTCTATACTGTGAAAACAGGTACATTCTGAAAGATTTTGATGTTGATGTGATAACACATTCTTTTATTCATCTCGCAAATTAGAATAATACTGTTTATTTTATACTTTACTTCAACTGTATTATTTATCTTGTCTCATACCATGCTAATACACTACCACGCAATGCAAACAGATGAGGAATTAATCCCATAACTGGTATGTGTCTTTTTGGATCAATAAATGATCAAGAATACCAATAGGCGTGATCAGATCCGCTCCCCTATTACGACATCATATAATGTACAGTCATATGCAAAACCATAAAACTCCGACAAGAAAACATTGAAAACCTTAACATGACCACATGCATTGTCATGGGGGGTGGGTGGGGGGTGGACCACTAGCCCATCTAAGTAATTGAGCCGAGAACATAATTGCTATATTGTAATTCAAATCATTGACCGACAAGAGAACACAGGACCATAGCAAAGCAGGACCCATATAGAATTAAAACAACATTATTCTTAATGAGAAATATAATTTAATAAACAAATTGTTTGCATAATGAAAGACATGAAAACTGTCTCCAACAAGGTATTTAGCTATGTATAACACTTTCATATTGTTAGTAAGGTCATTGAGACTAGCAATAGACAATAGTTCTTGTGGGAGGTTTAGGGATAAATTTAGTGAAGGATCGTGAATATTACAGAGTTGTTCACAGTTGGGATTCTGAAAGAGGGGATTAGAACCCACAGTAATAGTGGTAAGAACGATCATAAAGGTCATTTCATATTCCGGTTTAGGGGGCTAATAACTTTATGGAAACCACTATTCACACGATGTGAATTATAAACATGTACAAACAGAGAGAGCCATCAATCACATCAAGGTGTAACAGGGATGAATGGCTATTCAATGTACAACAGTAGTCTTCTGTAACAAGCCCCTGAACAAGGCAGTTAACCCACGTTCCTAGGCAGTCATTGAAAATAAGAATTTGTTCTTAACGGACTTGCCTAGTTGAATAAAGGTCAAATAAAAAATGACTTTCTAGTCTGAGAGGTTTGATATAATTAGAGTGTCAAAAAGACCCTAAGAGGTTATAAGCTGTTGTTTACAAACAGTCTGAATAAAAACAATGGTTCAATGGATAAATAGCCTTCATTAAAAAAAAACATATATGTGAATGAAAATAATGAATACATATCATTCTTAAATAATATATATATATATCTATATACAAACATCACATTGAATATTCAGCTCACCTTCAAAAAGCTCCATGAGGAAGGAAGGATTCACAGATGATTCTTTTGGCTGTTCTGTCTTCACGCTGTTCTGGACTGATGGCTGGTGTTTGGATCTAGGGTAAAGCCTGCGGTACAGAACCGTAGAATACCGTCTGTTTCATCAGCTCCTCCGAAGTCGTTCAGAGTCCATAATGCATCACGTTTCATTTTTGGGGGGCTGTCCGCTGAAAACACAAGATTTCTTTTTTAAATCGGGTACACACTTTTTGTTTTTAATGTATTAATATTATTATGGATTTTATTTTTGGACTTACGTCGACAATAGCGTGACGGTGACGGGCTTCGTAAAGAAGACGACGTCTCAGTTTGAACCTCTGATTTCTCGTCTAATGATGGCTGATCCCAATCAATTCTTCCTGGTAGCAACTGGGTAAATGACGGGTAGCCTATAGATAGATAGATAATATTAGCATATATTTAATTGAAGTATTTACATTTGAACTTGTAAAAATACGGAGTCGGGGCTATACGCCATTGAAGAGATTCTAATGGCTTTCAAATCATCGCGCCCGCACACCTCTTCCAACACGTAGCCTGGCAGGGATGTACCACTCAGGGCTTGTTCGATCTGATATAGCACTAGTCGTATCTTAAGCCATTCTCTCATACGCAGTGCTGGAGAAAAACTCCAAGGTTTTGCTTGATAAAGTGGGCTGGGGCCATTTTCTGTGAAAATCTTCACAGTTGAATCCTCAGGTTGGAATATGTGAGACCATCACTCATATCCAAAACTTCTCCTCCTCAATGCTTTTGTCATTGGGTTCTTGGCACAAAGTACACCCAGAATTGGCCTTGGAGACATGTTTAATTTTACCGTTTAATGTTCTGGGTTGATTTTATACATTTCTTGTTTAGTGTTCTGGGGCGCTTATGGTGTTCTGGGGCTTATTTATAATGCGTCTGCCCCCAATAACCCCGGACATTCCTGTTTCATAGACAACAGCCCTAAGGTCCCTAAAACATGGTGGGGGTCATACTCTTTGAAATGTTCAAACACATCCCCCAGTTCAACAAGGTCCCTACACATCAACCATCATGACAACTTCAAAGTAACAGATGAAATACATGCATAAATTAACACTCACTCTAAGGTGTGAGAACCGGACAACAGGATGTCCTGACAGGATGCCCACATTTGGGCACTCCCTAGAGCACGTGATAACTTCCCACCTGCATGTCCTGACAGGATACCCATATATGGGCATACACACATGACCCATGACATAGGGTCATAAATCACACGTTTGACGTGTGCCGTCTACTGTATTCTCTCTGGTACCCTACCACAACCTTTCCACAATAACTTGGGTCAATTTTGGCCCATTCCTTCTGACACCTGTGGTAACTGAGTATACAGTAGTAAACTCCTGTATACTCAGCCTGGACATCTCTGATGGTCAGAGTGAAGTCAACACCATTTCCTCTCCCACTTCCACTGAACCTGGTGGAAACTCCTGTAATAGATCAGGAGTTTAGGAGCTTCTCCAGACGTCTGATGGTACCAGGCCAGGTAATACTGTGAGCCAGAGTACTGAGTAACTTTACTACTGGTGCTACAGTCATTTGACACAATTTGACTGGACTGATTGAGCTGCAGACTGAGTCAGTACATACTGGCCCCAAGACCCTGCAGAGAGAAAGAAGGAAAAGTTCACATATAGGAAGGTAAAATATTTTGAAGATTATATTCGTAATTCCACTTTTACAGTGGGGAGAAAAAGTATTTTGTCAGCCACCAATTGGGCAAGTTCTCCCACTTAAAAATTGTAATAATGTAATTTTCATCATAGGTACACTTCAACTATGACAGACAAAATGAGGGGAAAAAATCCAGAAAATCACATTGTAGGATTTCTAATGAATTTATTTGCAAATTATGGTGAAAAATAAGTATTTGGTCACCTACAAACAAGCAAGATGTCTGGCTTTCACAGACCTGTAACTTCTTCTTTAAGAGGCTACTCTGTCCTCCACTCGTTACCTGTATTAATGGCACCTGTTTCAATTTGTTATCAGTATAAAAGACACCTGTCCACAACCTCAAACAGTCACACTCCAAACTCCACTATGGCCAAGACCAAAGAGCTGTCAAAGGAAACCAGAAACAAAATTGTAGACCTGCACCAGGCTGGGAAGACTGAATCTGCAATAGGTAAGCAGCTTGGTTTGAAGAAATCAACTGTGGGAGCAATTATTAGGAAATGGAAGACATACAAGACCACTGATAATCTCCCTCGATCTGGGGCTCCATGCAAGTTCTTACAGCCGTAGGGTCAAAATGATCACAAGAACGGTGAGCAAAACTCCCAGAACCACACGGGGGGACCTAGTGAATGACCTGCATAGAGCTGGTCATTCAAAGTAACAAAGCCTACCATCAGTAACACACTAGGCCGCCAGGGACTCAAATCCTGCAGTGCCAGACGTGTCCCCCTACTTAAGCCAGTACATGTCCAGGCCTGTCTGAAGTTTGTTAGAGAGAATTTGGATGATCCAGAAGAAGATTGGGAGAATGTCATATAGTCAAATGAAACCAAAATATAACTTTTTTGGTAAAAACTCAACTCGTCGTGTTTGGAGGACAAAGAATGCTGAGTTGCATCCAAAGAACACCATACCTACTGTGAAGCATGGGGGTAGAAACATCATTCTTTGGGGCTGAGTTTGCAAAGTGACCAGGATGACTGATCCCTGTAAAGGAAAGAATGAATGGGGCCATGTATTGTGAGATTTTGAGTGAAAACCTCCTTCCATCAGCAAGGGCATTGAAGATGAAATGTATTGGCCTTTCAGCATGACAATGATCCCAAACACACCGCCCGGCAACGAAGGAGTGGCTTCGTAAGAAGCATTTCAAGGTCCTGGAGTGGCCTAGCCAGTCTCCAGATCTCAACCCCATAGAAAATCTTTGGAGGAAGTTGAAAGTCTGTGTTGCCCAGCAACAGCCCCAAAACATCACTGCTCTAGAGGAGATCTGCATGGATGAATGTGTCAAAATACCAGCAACAGTGTGTGAAAACCTTGTGAAGACTTACAGAAAACGTTTCACCTCTGTCATTGCCAACAAAGGGTATATAACAAAGTATTGAGATAAACTTTTGTTATTGACCAAATACTTATTTTCCACCATAATTTGCAAATAAATTCATAAAGAATCCTACAATGTGATTTTCTGGATTTTTTTTCTCATTTTGTCTGTCATAGTTGAAGTGTACCTATGATGAAATTTATAGGCCTCTCTCATCTTTTTAAGTGGGAGAACTTGCACAATTGGTGGCTGACTAAATACTTTTTTGCCTCACTGTACAACGCAATGCTTGCATTCTGAAAATGTTCAAAATGACTCTCACCTTGTGCGTGACAGACA
>NC_068439.1:34690952-34701211 GCF_023373465.1 Oncorhynchus keta
ACAACACCCCCTTAACCAGACCCGGAGAGCTGGAGGTGGACAGAGACATATCTGCACTCTGGACTGTGGTGAGACAATTCAACAGGAGAAAGAGCAGAATCAGGAGAAGAACAGAGCATTAGAGGAGAGGGATCAGACTGCTGGTGGAGGAGAGGTTGAGGGGAATGGAGGAGAGGGTGAGGGGGACGGAGGAGAGGTTGAGGGACGGCGTGTGACAGAGAACAACCCACTAGAGAGTGGCCACCCCCACAGAGAAGCCAACAGAACAGCCCACCCCAGCACCTGACAAAGTTTCGACACCACAGCAGAACAGTCCCGCACAGACCCTGACCATAGAGTCGACACCACAGCAGAACAGACAAATGAAGAACCACAAGCCCAGCGGCTCTCACCCCTCTGAGCACCCCCTGTCAGCCACCCTGATAGCCCTTCTGACAACCCCCTCACACCCACTGAGGACAAACACAAGACACAGATTGTACTACTTATGGACTCAAATGGGAAATATATAGAAGAAAAAACTTTCCCAAACATAGTGTCTAAACTCTGGTGTCCAAACACCCAGCGTGCCCTCGACCTTCTGTCTGAGGACCAACTAGGTTCACCCAGCCACATAATAATACACACAGGCACAAACGACCTGAGCACAGCAGGAAAGGGTGGCAAAGCACTGAAGGGAGTGATTGAAAAGGCTTCTTCTACTTTCCCCAACGCACAAGTGGTTATCTCCACCCTGCTACCACGAAAAGACTTCCACCCTGCCACAATACAGCGGGTAAACGCAAAGTATTTCCCGTGACTGTGCCTCAAAACCAAATGTTTTCCTGGCCCACCACTCCACCCTGGACTTGAACAGGCTCTATGACCAGGTCCACCTCTACAAGGCAGCAGTGCCCACCTTTGCCAGGACCCTAAAGGACATCGCTCTCAAACGTATCCCCAACACTTCACACAGGAGCAACAGATCAATAGACTCCCCACCCAGACCAGCGAGACACCCTCCCAGACCTGCAGGACCCCCCTGGACCTACACATAGAGGACCCACGCCAAGAGGAATTACATCAGACCACAGTACACCCAGACACATCCACACCCCCACCCCCAACCAATCAACACCCCCCGTCAACCATGCCCACACCCCATTTAGGCCCCCCCAGATCAGACCTATGCCACTCCTGCCCACCCCATGCACCCCACCCCCCGCAAAGAGGGCCTCAACATGGAAGCCACACATACGCCCAGGTAGTGAGCGGGCAAACAGTCCCAACCCCCACTCTCACACTCGCCCAAGCCAATAGCATGTACCAGATGCTCAGCAGGCTCTGCTCACACTTACTGGCCTGAGGCCAAACCACACGACCAACAACATTGGACATTCTATGGAACAAAAGCCTTCACTATATCATCCTGGAATATCCAAGGCCTGAGGTCATCTGCCTTTGGCCTAAAGAGCAGAAACCCGGACTTCACCAAAGAAATCGGTAATACAGACATTGTCATCCTGCAAGAAACCTGGTATAGAGAGACGGACCCACTGGTTGCCCTCTAGGTTACAGAGAGCTGGTAGTCCCATCCACCAAACTACCAGGTGTGAAACAGGAAGGGACTCAGGGGTATGCTAATTTGGTATAGAGCAGACCTAACTCACTCCATTAAATTAATCAAATCAGGAACATTCTACATTTGGCTAGAAATTCAAAAGGAAATTATCCTAACAGAGAAAAATGTCCTCCTGTGTGCTACCTATATCCCCCACTAGAATCCCCATATTTTAATGAAGACAGCTTCTCCATCCTGGAGGGCGAAATCAATCATTTCCAGGCCCAGGGACATGTAATAGTCTGTGGCGACCTAAATGCCAGAACCGGACAAGAACCTGACACCCTCAGCACACAGGGGACAAACACCTGCCTGCAGGTGACAGCATTCCCTCCCACATATGTCCCCCTAGGCACAACTATGACAACATAACCAACAAAACGGGTCACAACTCCTGCAGCTCTGTCGCACGCTGGGTATGTACATAGTCAACGGTAGGCTTCGAGGGGACTCCTATGGTGGTACACCTATAGCTCATCTCTTGGCAGTAGTACTGTAGACTACTTTATCACTGACCTCAACCCAGAATCTCTCAGAGCGTTCACAGTCAGTCCACTAACACCCCTATCAGACCACAGCAAAATCACAGTCTACTTAAACAGAGCAATACTCAACCATGAGGCATCAAAGCCAAAGGAACTGAGTAACATTAAGAAATACTATAGGTGGAAGGAATGCAGTTTGAAACCTACCAAAAAACAATTAGGCAACAACAAATTCAATCCCTTTTAGACAATTTCCCTGGGTAAAACGTTCCACTGTAATAGTGAAGGTGTAAACTTGGCAGTAGAAAATCTTAACAGTATATTTGACCTCTCAGCTTCCCTATCAAATCTAAAAATCTCAAATAGAAAACCGAAGAAAATTAACAATAATGACAAATGGTTTGATGAGGAATGCAAAAATCTAAGAAAGAAATTGAGAAACCTGTCCAACCAAAAACATAGAGACCCGGAAAACCTGAGTCTACGCCTTCACTATGGTGAATCACTAAAACAATACAGAAATACACTACGGAAAAGAAGGAACAGCATGTCAGAAATCAGCTCAATGCAATTGAAGAATCCATAGACTCTAACCACTTCTGGGAAAATTGGAAAACACTAAACAAACAACAACACGAAGAATTATCTATCCAAAATGGAGATGTATGGGTAAACCACTTCTCAATCTTTTGGTTCTATAACAAAGAACAAAGAGCAAAAACATATACATGATCAAATACAGATCTTAGAATCAACTATTAAAGACTACCAGAACCCACTGGATTCTCCAATTACATTGAATGAGTTACAGGACAAAATAAAAACCCTCCAACCCAAAAGGCCTGTGGTGTCGATGGTATCCTCAATGAAATGATCAAATATACAGACAACAAATTCCAATTGGCTATACTAAAACTCTTTAACATCATACTTAGCTCTGGCATCTTCCCCAATATTTGGAACCAAGGACTGATCACCCCAATCCACAAAAGTGGAGACAAATTTGACCCCAATAACTACCGTGGAATATGTGTCAACAGTAACCTTGGGAAAATCCTCTGCATTATTATTAACAGCAGACTCGTACATTTCCTCAATGAAAACAATGTACTGAGCAAATGTCAAATTGGCTTTTTTACCAAATTACCGTACAACAGACCATGTATTCACCCTGCACACCTTAATTGACAACCAAACAAACCAAAACAAAGGCAAAGTCTTCTCATGCTTTGTTGATTTCAAAAAAAAAGCCTTCGACTCAATTTGGCATGAGGGTCTGCTATACAAACTGATGGAAAGTGGTGTTGGGGGTAAAACATATGACATTATAAAATCCATGTACACAAACAACAAGTGTGCGGTTAAAATTGGCAAAAAAACACACACAATTCTTCACACAGGGTCGTGGGGTTAGACAGGGATGCAGCTTAAGCCCCACCCTCTTCAACATATATATATCAACGAACTGGCGCGGGCACTAGAAAAGTCTGCAGCACCCGGCCTCCCCTGCTAGAATCAGTCAAATGTCTGCTGTTTGCTGATGATCTGGTGCTTCTGTCACCAACCAAGGAGGGCCTACAGCAGCACCTAGATCTTATGCACAGATTCTGTCAGACCTGGGCCCTGACAGTAAATCTCAGTAAGACCAAAATAATGGTGTTCCAAAAAGGTCCAGTCACCAGGACCACAAATACAAATTCCACCTAGACACTGTTGCCCTAGAGCACACAAAAAACTATACATACCTTGGCCTAAACATCAGCGCCACAGGTAACTTCCACAAAGGTGTGAACGATCTGAGAGACAAGGCAAGAAGGGCATTCTATGCCATCAAAAGAAACATAAATTTCAACATACCAATTAGGATTTGGCTAAAAATACTTGAATCAGTCATAGAGCCCATTGCCCTTTATGGTTGTGAGGTCTGGGGTCCGCTCACCAACCAAGACTTCACAAAATGGGACAAACACCAAATTGAGACTCTGCACGCAGAATTCTGCAAAAATATCCTCCGTGTACAACGTAAAACACCAAATAATGCATGCAGAGCAGAATTAGGCCGATACCCACTAATTATCAAAATCCAGAAAAGAGCCATTAAATTCTACAACCACCTAAAAGGAAGCGATTCACAAACCTTCCATAACAAAGCCATCACAAACAGAGAGATGAACCTGGAGAAGAGTCCCCTAAGCAAGCTGGTCCTGGGGCTCTGTTCACAAACACAAACACACCCTACAGAGCCCCAGGACAACAGCACAATTAGACCCAAACAAATCATGAGAAAACAAAAAGATAATTACTTAACACATTGGAAAGAATTAACAAAAAAACAGAGCAAACTAGAATGCTATTTGGCCCTACACAGAGAGTACACAGCGGCAGAATACCTGACCACTGTGACTGACCCAAAATTAAGGAAAGCTTTGACTATGTACAGACTCAGTGAGCATAGCCTTGCTATTGAGAAAGGCCGCCGTAGGCAGACATGGCTCTCAAGAGAAGACAGGCTATGTGCTCACTGCCCACAAAATGAGGTGGAAACTGAGCTGCACTTCCTAACCTCCTGCCCAATGTATGACCATATTAGAGAGACATATTTCCCCAGATCACAGATCCACAAAGAATTCGAAAACATATCCAATTTTGAAAAACTCCCATATCTACTGGGTGAAATTCCACAGTGTGCCATCACAGCAGCAAGATTTGTGACCTGTTGCCACGAGAAAAGGGCAACCAGTGAAGAACAAACACCATTGTAAATACAACCCATATTTATGCTTATTTATTTTATCTTGTGTCCTTTAATTATTTGTACATTGTGTATATATATATATATATATATATATATATATATATATATATATATATATATATATATATGACATTTGTAATGTCTTTACTGTTTTATGTGTAATGTTTACTGTTAATTTTTGTTGTTTTTCACTTTATATATTCACTTTGTATGTTGTCTACCTCACTTGCTTTGGCAATGTTAACACATGTTTCCCATGCCAATAAAGCCCTTGAATTGAATTGAATTGAATTGAGTAGGGAGAGTAGAGAGAGAGTAGAGAGAGTAGGGTGAGAGAAGAGAGAGAAGAGAGAGAGAGAGTAGGGAGAGAGAGAGAGAGAGAAGAGAGAGAGAGAGTAGGGAGAGAGATAGAGAAAGAGAGAGAGAGAGAGAGAGAGTAGGGAGAGAGTAGAGAGAGAGAGAAAGAGAGAGTAGGGGGAGAGTAGAGAGAGAGAGAGAGAGAGAGAGAGTAGGGAGAGAGTAGAGAGAGAGAAGAGAGAGAACAGAGAGAGAGTAGAGAGAGAGAAGAGAGAGAGAGTAGGGAGAGAAGAGAGAGAAGAGAGAGAAGAGAGAGAAGAGAGAGAGAAGAGAGAGAAGAGAGAGAGAGAGAGTAGGGAGAGAGTAGAGAGAGAGAAGAGAGGAGAGAGAGAGTAGGGAGAGAGTAGAGAGAGAGAAGAGAGAGAACAGAGAGAGAGAGAGTAGGGAGAGAGTAGAGAGAGAAGAGGAGAGAGAGAGAGAGACTCAGATTACATACACCCACAAATAATTCCAAAACAAATCCAATTTTGATAAACTCCCATATCTATTGGGTGAAACACCACAGTGTGCCATCACAGCACCAAGATTTGTGACCTGCGAAGAAAAAGGGCAGCCAGTGAAGAACAAACACCATTGGAAATTCAACCCAACCCGCATTTCACGGTCAAGTCGACACCTGTTGTATTCGGCGGTGGTGACATATAAAGTTTGATTTGAACCCATATTTACATTGAATTCTTTTCCCTTTTGTACTTTAACTATGTGCACATAATTATAACACCGTGGGAGCGTGGGAGCCAGGAGTAGAGAGGGAGAGTGAGAGGGGGTGAGAGAAAGAACCGGAGAGAAAGAAATAAAAAATATGAACGAACGTAGGAGTAATCAACAGCCGCTGATTCAGACTGATGTAAACAAGTAAGAGAGCAGAAGGGGGAATGACACACACACTCACACCTAGCAAGTACTCATTCACACAAGCACAAACACTCACACACAGCCACTGCATGTACACATGAGGGAAAACTAGCACTTCATAAGAACACTAATGATCTCTGTCTACTGTATATCACCTATACTATGATTCACAGAATTACAAACTCTCAGTCATGATCACATGCAAAACACAACAGATGCTGGTTGGTAGCTACACATACAGTACATATGTATGACGCACAAGCAAACAATTACAGACATAGACATGACCAAACTCAGACTCCCACACACACACATAATGCACCAAACCACTGGCACGTGCACAGGCACAAAAACACACACATAATGCACCGAACCACAGGCACGTGCACAGGCACAAAAACACACACATAATGCACCGAACCACAGGCACGTGCACAGGCACAAAAACACACACATAATGCACCGAGCCACAGGCACAAAAACACACACATAATGCACCGAACCACAGGCACGTGCACAGGCACAAAAACACACACATAATGCACCAAACCACAGGCACGTGCACAGGCACAAAAACACACACATAATGCACCGAACCACAGGCACGTGCACAGGCACAAAAACACACACATAATGCACCGAGCCACAGGCACAAAAACACAAACATAATGCACCGAACCACAGGCACGTGCACAGGCACAAAAACACACACATAATGCACCGAGCCACAGGCACAAAAACACACACATAATGCACCGAACCACAGGCACGTGCACAGGCACAAAAACACACACATAATGCACCGAACCACAGGCACAAAAACACACATAATGCACCGAACCACAGGCACAAAAACACACACATAATGCACCGAACCACAGGCACAAAAACACACACATAATGCACCGAACCACAGGCACAAAAACACACACATAATGCACCGAACCACAGGCACAAAAACACACACATAATGCACCGAACCACAAGCACAAAAACACACACATAATGCACCGAACCACAGGCACATGAGCTATTCTCATGTTTGCAGTGTGTTGTTCAAGGTCTTCATCCAAACACACTAAACATGATTTTATACAGTACATAAACGTTCTGCCAACATGTGACCAAAGACATACAGAATTGTTCGCAATTTGGTTCCTTCCTTTATGTTGTCAAAGCATGCAGTTTTAATATCACAAAGTTTATACAAACTGTACACATGTGACAAAACACACATGCATACACACACAGTAAAGTATAGAGACATTCAGTAATCATCACAAACGTGCATACAGTAGTCAGTAATGCATTCTTTTTGACCTTGGGTAAATACCTGCCACTCACTGTACCTGCTAACTCTTTCAAAGAACTTTAGGATAGTGCAGGTAAAAGACTGTCATGATTACTGTCATGATAACGGGTACTTGCTGCAAATAATTCAACACAATTGGTGACTACTTGTTACTACATTCAGCCATGTTTCAGCTTGTACTTACCCTGTAAGCTTTACCTTAGACTTGCCCTAATACATTTTAAAAATACCTTCATTCAAAAATGATTGATTGACTGTGCAGCCAACACTGTATAAAGTATACTGACAGTGATTTCACAAAAGATCTTCAGCCCTATTTCTGGCACACAGATAGGCCTATAGTTACATAATTAATATATATGACCTGTTATCTGCAGACATCACTGACCTCTTCTCCACTGGGAGGGTTACAGTTACAAGGTTAAATACAGGCCAATGCAGTGCTTATCACCATATATTGGCAGTTTCCTTTCACCTATAATAGTCTGATCATTCCTGGGAAAAACTCTCACACACTTTTCCACATGGATACACCTATGCATGCATTTGGCGGCAGGGGTGGCAGGGTAGCCTAGTGGAGCGTTGGACTAGTACCTGACAGGTTGCAAGTTCAAATCCCGAGCTGACAAGGTACAAATCTGTTGTTCTGCCCCTGAACAGGCAGTTAGAAAATAAGAATGTGTTCCTAACTGACTTGCCTAGTTAAATAAAGGTAAATAAAAAAATGCACGCATTGATTACTTTAATTACTTGTTGCTTTTATTTCTTATCTGTATTTTTAAACTTCATTGTTGGTCAGGGGCTCGTAAGTAAGCATTTCACTGTAAGGTCGACACCAGTTGTATTCGGCGCATGTGACTAACAACATTTGATTTGATATGCTATTCATTAAACCCTACATTGCTCTCAGTCATTGCTCTGACCGAACCACTATTGGACTATGACCGCATACTATTCTGATGAGTTGGATGTCACTCCATTCTTAACATTACTTATCTGATTCTCAAACATTTGAAATAACAGTAGATATGCAACAGTATAGTTGTCCTTCATGCATTAACTGAACAAGGCTGCCCTCTTGTGTTGATAAGAGGGACTGCATGAACGAGACTGCTTCAGTTGGGTATACACTGAGCAGGTAAATCCAGGTGAAAGCTGTGTCATCTACACTGATTGATGTCAATAAGGGATCATCAATCAGTGTGGATGAAGCGGAGGAGACAGGTTAAAGAAGGATTTTTGGGATCCTGTCGGCCAATAAGAGGCAGCGGTAGCAACAGGAACGAACGGGCCAGAAATGGCCAGGAGTAGTGCGGATAAAATGGAGGAAATTGAGGAAAAGATGGTGAAGCAACAGCTGTGCTGGAGTGCAAACAATATGGGTGTCAGTTCTGATGATATGGAGCGGGAGGATAAGGGTCAAAGACCGGAATAGTCGGTAGTGGAAAGACGGAGGAAGAAGAAATATCACGATACAGAACGCAATGGAGCATCTAGTAAAGAAAGCATAAAGGGAGCCAAGGTAGGAAGCAAGAGTAATGATGTGTTGGAGTGGAAAGTGGTGACAGTGTTTGATGAGACAACAAGGCCTCATTTACATCCTATCTGACTAACCAACGCCGTAAAGAACGGGGTGCGTAAAGTGAAATTAGCTCAGTTAATTGGAAATGGTATATTGTTCATATGTTGTGGTAGCCAGGCTCAGCAATAGAAGATTGTGAAAATGGAAAAGCTTTAATGGGAAGAAAATTAAAAGACATGTCCCTGGTGTTTACGCCAGATTGAGGGGAGTCATCGCTGGGGTCCCAATATCTATGTCCACAGATGATATAAAAGAACATGTGAAGGGAGGAAGAGTGATTGAGACCAAAAAGGTTGATCAGTAGGAAAGAGGGGTCAAAGAAGTGGAAGCCTATCAGTGCTGTTGAGGTTTGAGAAGGTCTTGCTGGGAAAAGTACAGATAAGATTCCTTACTTTCAATGTTAAAGAATTTGTCCCATATGCACTGCGGTGTTTTAAATGGCAAGGAATGGGAGATGTAGATGCTCGGTGTAAAGAAAGAAAATATGTGCCAAGTGCGGAGGGGAATATGATTACAATGAATGTGGAAGCAATGTGAAGGTTATGTGCTTTAATTGTGGGGGAAAGGCTAGAGAGGCTTCAGAGAGAGGCTAGAGAGGCTTCAGAGATATAGGATCAGTCATGATGTATCGTATGCAGAGGCTATAAAACAGATTGGTAGAACTACAGTGTGGAATGATGAAGCATAGGCTACATTTATTGGAGTCAGTGAAAGTTGTGCCACCAACCCATTACTTAACTATACAGAGCTGCAATTTCAACTCACTAAAGCATAGTTGTCACTCATTCCATAGAGGGCCTTGTGTCGGCAGGTTTCTTGTTTTTCCTTTCAATTAAGACCTAGACAATCGGGTGAGGGGAGTTCTTTACTAATTAGTGACCTTCGTCAGTCAAGTACAAGGGAGGAGCGAAAACCCGCAGGCCCTTCATGGAATGAGTTTGACAGGTGCTCTAGATCCAGATTTCCCAATCTCGGTTTGAAGCCCTAGAACCACACAGCTGACTGAAATTATCAAAGCTTGATTATCTGAATCAGCTGTGTGGTGCTTGGGAGAGAAAAAAAATTGCACCCAGGACCGAGTCATAGGAATGTCATGTATAGAGCTAGCTATGATGCGTTACTCTACATAGAACCCTCCTCAATAATCTCCTGAATACAATACATTTTGGACCCTGACGGTTATTTTGCTGTGGTGCTGAGGGGCCAGTCACAACATGTTCCATTCAAGGTTACAGGGATAACATTTTCAGACTGCTGTTTCAGATCAAGGCCTCTCATTTAAGCCCTACTAGCACCAGATTTGTATTACTATA